>NW_010532229.1:30892-37613 GCF_000687285.1 Phaethon lepturus | reverse complement strand
ATAATATATTCTATATATTATATAGATGCCTGCATCTCTCCCTCCAGTGCACAGGAATTCCTAGTTTCACAGTGATCGCAAAAGCACTGCATCTAGTGCCATGGACAATATCAAGTATTGTCAGTAAACACTTTAAAAGCAAAATGTAACTTCATAAAGTCTTTATACCATTGATACAAAAAAATTTTCCTTTAAAAAAAAAAGATTGACTCAATCCCCCAATGCTCATGCACCTGTGGAGTGGAAAGTTTTCTGGATTGCTCTTGAGTGCCAGGAATTTTTTTACACACTTATATTTTGGCGCCTTTCATCTCAACTTCTTTCTGAAGTTGATCATCCCTGTGGTGCCTAAATGAGAGATGACAGTGAACCCATGGGGAAAATAAGGCTGATGAAATGCAAAGTAGTGTTATTTATGCTGAGTCTGTGTGCAAAGTGCATTTCAAACTTCCTTGATTTTTCAGCAATAACCAATGTTGGGGGGGGGGGCAAGCCAATATTTGCATTTGATATTTCTGAATAGCTCATATTTTTCTTTTTCTCTTGGCTCAGTGAAGCACAATTATTTTTTTCCCCTCATTTGACTTGAAGATCTGAGTGATAACTAAAGCTCTGCAGGAAACGTTAACTAGCATCTTTGGGGTCCACAGATGGGAGAGCAAAACAGGCTGGAGAGGGTGGGTTTGGGCAACCCCTCCCTTTTCAACCTACAGGAGATGAATGTCAGCTGCTCAGATTTTGAGGCATGTTGCTGTGGTTGCTGTGGGAGCCTCACATTGACGCTGTCAGTGTCATATTCCTGTTCCCCATTGAAATGAATTACTTGACTTTGAAGTATTACCATGGTTGCTCCTCTTTAAACAAATATCCTGTCTTCCTGAACAAAAGACATCAGCTGTAAAGTGCTGCTCCAGGGTTGGCCACCTCCAGGCAGGGCTGGGGAACAGCCAGCAAACCCCTCTGCTATACGCAGAGTCCAGCATGCATTTGGCCAGGATTTTGACAGTAAAGAGACAAATACTGATTTGTCCGGAGCACCTACCATGCCTAGGACTTCACCGGCCTGAATCAGCCCTATGTAAAACATCAACCAAAGGAGGCTAGGATCAATAAAAGCCACAGATAAGTCACTCAGTATTTCACCTTGGAAGTACAACCGGAGGACCCATCTGACCTATAATGACCCAGACAGATCAAACCCACTCTGATATAAGTCTGTGACATCAGTGAAATGCATTGAGTCAGGCAGGAAAGCACCAGAAAACCCTGTCCTGTTGATAATCTGACATTCTGCCTTTGCTCCTCATATTGCATAAATCAGGAGGGGCAGACTTCCTCCCACTGTTTGCATGAAGGGAGTCCTGCTAATTTTTCACATCTAGCATTACGAACACAGCAGTAAGAGAGAGGGTGAGACAGTCATCAGGCACATACAGTAACAGATTTGCAGCTCTCAGGCTCAAGGCTTCCCCACAGCGGTGGCTCCGTGCTTACGAACACTTGAAGTGCATCTCTTAATGATCTCACCCAGCCGTAGCAGACAGTCAGGGGTTTGCTGCTGGTTATCAGGCACGACGGTGGACTAGCTGCCCTGCTGTGCCACTGAGAATTGCCAGAAACTTGTGAATGGAGCCTCTGTTTGGGATCGTCATTGTCTTTACCATGATTATTATACCTTTGTAATAAGCAGAAGGAAATCCAAGGGACAGGCCTACAGGTCCTTTGGTCAAGGGAGCAGAGAGGAATGAATCCAGTGTGTCCCCAGCACTCTCATGGCCCTGTGTCTGCTCCCATTCAGGTTCCCCTGCCCTCTGTTTAAGACATTGCAGACAACAGGGTCCCCGAACAGGCAGAACTGGCAAAATGAAAGAGGCAGTTCCACATGTAGAAGGTAGCTCAGTCCCCCTGGAGCAATTTTTTCTTGTTCCTACTGGCACCGCAAAGGCATTTCTTTTTTCTCCCCAAGCTAGGCTAAGAGCTAGTCCTCACTGAGCTCTATTTCCATATTTATTCTGTTTGTGTCACAGCCAGGTGCTATAAGGATGTCTATATGAGCATGGTAGCTCCAGGCTCCCTGTTGTCTAGATATTCCCAGAGCCAGGCAAGCTGTATCGGCTGGCAGGGAAACCAGAGCTCAGCAGTGGGAACAGGCCTGAATTCAAGCCCAATACTACAGGAATTATTGACATACCCCAGGCTGTGTAGTGCAGACAACTACACTCGGATACAGCCAAGAAAAGTAGTACAGCCATAGCCTAACTGTCATATTTGCATGAAGCTGAAAAAGTACGCTACATCAATATCCTGGTGTACTTTGCTGGTCTAAGTCTTATCCAAAATAAGGGCCCCATTTTGCTTCAAACCATGCAGGCAATTATTTGCTTGCAACGCAAACTAAATAGATCCTACTTTAACTTTCCAAATTAACAAGTCATTGATCATCAACTAGGCATGAGAAATATCTGCTCAAATGATAAATGCTCATGAAATTTATGGTTACAGAACGGTACAAAGAAAACTGTGCGGCAGCCTTCCCTTGAGGGTTCATGTAATGCCTGCTGCCTCCAGCTGCCTCCAGCACAGACCTCTGCTCCTCAACTCCAAAGGCAACCCTGTTCGCTGGCGGGCAGCGTGGGCTCTTTTCTCCCACTGGAACAGGCACTGGAGGGGAACAACACACTTCCACAGTTTGTTGCACTGACTTCCAAATACATAGCTGTGAAAACAAACTATGGCTCTAAAGTTTTGTGTGAATGAACATAAATCATTACTTCAAGCATGCAAACAGCAAACCTGCTTATAAGATTTATTATTGTCAAGCTGGGCAATTACAGCATGGAGTCAAGCTTGTGTTTTAATATACGAAGTACCAAAGCTCTTGCCAAAATAAGAGGAAGAAAGAATTAAGTCAAACTTAATCTGATCCAGATGGGCTGCACCAGGTTTTACCCAGCATGGCACTGGTTTGATAAGAGAGCCGGCTCTTCCGCCCAAAACCGGGAAAGGCTGACCCCCTGCCTGAGGAAATGACACACTTTAGAATCCAAATGCAAGAAGATGCAACGGACTTTTAAATGACACAAATTAAAAAATAATTAGCGCTTTGGGTTTTTTGTTGTGTGATTGGTTTTGTGCTCAGGCGATTAACTGCCAGCAGGGTGGCGACCAGCAGAATTAAGCTTTGCTGCAGCCCCACAAAATGGCAGGGGTGGGTAACAATATGGAAACAGCTGGTGGCGAGAGGCTCCAGCACAGCTTAAAGAAAGGTAAGAGTATCCTTCCTGACTTGCTTCATTTGTAAAAGAAAACCAGTGAGACCTTCTGCCAAAGTAATGGAACCATGAGAGAGAGAGACACTGTGTTCTGTGCTCTTTTCCCCTTCCAAACAAGTGCAAGTGAAATATAGTAAGCACCTTTATCCATCAGACACTGCCCACTGAGGAACACAGCTTAATTTGCTTTATTTCATTGCTTCTCTTGCACGGTCATACACAGTCATGTCCTGACAACAAGGTGCTGCTGTTTCGGTCCTTCGCCTGCTCCCACCTGTCTGGTGGGATATCCCCCAGGGATCAGGCAGACTGCTGCTATCCTACCGCTCACGTACCAACCAGCTTGAGTCCAGGTCAGAGATACAATGTCTGGGTTACTCAGTTCCTGCATTTGTGTTGTCTTTTGCAGTAAAAGGATGGTGTGGACTGAAGCTGCCAGAAACACAAGTATGGTCCAGCTCTGACTCACATTAAGTCACTCTCATCTCAGTGTCAAATAAAGAAGCTCTTGCTTTCTCTTCTTTCCTTCTGCCGTTCTTACTGAGAATGTCTCTCTTGGGGGCAGCGAGTCCCTTTTCTCATTTTCACATCTTGTTCTCACTACCATAAAACTGCTAAAAAGACCAACATGAAAGCTGGGACTCCCACACATTGACAAGGCAACTCAGCGCTCTTGCACCTTGTGCTGCGCAAGAGGATGGGGACAAATGGTATCCAAAACCTGGCAATTGTTTGCCCGCTATCACTAATGAAAATCTATTTTCTAAGAATCTAACAAACAGGTGAATGATGTCCCTGACTTGGCAACTTCTGTCTTAATTCTACCATTGCCTTCAGTTTTTTTCTGAAGTGCCCCGTACCTTGCCATCATTTTCTTGCCTTGCTATTACAGTCTCAGTGTTCAGGGTCACAAGCAAATGAGACACATCTGCTTTCTATTTAAACCAGTGAGGAAATATTTATGCTGCAGGAGAACCTGTGGTTTTGCTTGCGGCGTCAGAGGAGGCCATTCAATGTGCAGCAGGAGGCTCCAGGGCACCTGCAGATAGCTAGCTGGGTTAGATCAACTTCTTTGTATTTAAGTGTCTGGCAGTAAGCCATTAATTGTGTTTGAGTTTTTGCCTTCAGTAGGTGGTTTCACTCCACTGGAGCCCAGCATCATGGGGGGGCAGACGGAAGGAAAACAGAAAGGCATCACCAATATATACCCAGTGTTCTGACATGCTAGTTAAGTTCTAAATTATGTTTTTAATTACTCAGCATGATTTACTTGAGACAGTGTGTCAAGGTCATAAAGCACCACAAAGTGACACAACTTGCCTGCCAGCTTGAATCTCTGCCACTGAAGCGCTCCCTTCTCCTCTGCTCTGTGGTGCTCCTTGCGCCTCCTCCCACACTACTCAGCATCCCTGTGGTTGCATGGGATCAGACTTAACGCTTCAGGTACCTCTGGGGGCTAATTTGGTAGCTCTGAGCCAAGGCTGGAAAGGGAAAGGTTTGACAATAGTAAAGCTGGGCTGAAGGGTTGGGTTCTAAGGCATGTGTAAAACAGGTCTGCCAAAGGAGTAGTTAAGAAAAACAGTCCCATTGTTGACCCTGTGATAAAGAAACAAGAAACGTAGAAAGTGATCAGGTAGGAGTAAAAAGTGGAGAAAAATTATGCTGCTCTGACGCCTCTCATGCAGCCAGTTGATGCAGCATGACACAGCTTGTCTGGGTGGACAAGAGACCAGACCTACAATCCACTGAACTTGTCCTGCACCAGCCTAAAATAAGGAAGAGGATGGTCAAGGCCATGCCCAGTGCCATTTGGCCCCAAAGAGCTGTAAAGGAAAGCTCACTGATCTTAAGTTTACAGCAGGAACTCCCTGCTTTGCTTTGCACCTAGTGCATAGTGATGTGTTAGTGCACTGCCAATTAAAGCTGCTAACACTCTTCATGCCTTTGGGAAGGAATCTGTGCCCTTCCTGTGGCAAATCAGTGCAATGTGACAAGAAAGAGACTGTGGAATCCAACCCTGATGCATTTTAAGGCTTCTATAAATAATTAAGGGAGCTCATTAATTAATAAAAAGAAAGTGAAATCGAAAAAGCAGGAGGAGAGGGGCAATGAATACCCACTGGGGGATAATAAGTATGTCCTACACTGCAGCTTACACAGACTGAAGTCTTTTAGGGAGAGTTAAAGTGGCTTTGTGGTTTGAGCTAGAGAAACAAATCTTAGCTGGAAGAAAAATCTTCTGGGAATAACAAAGCTACTTCCTAAATCCAAGTTACACTTGGGAAGATTTTTCAAGATTTACACGCTCAAGTGAGAACAACATGAGATATATACAGATGTATCTGTGCATTTCTTAAAAACATGAGAAAGAAAAAGGATCTAACTGGTGCCTGCCTGAGGTTGGCTTGCACCAACAGGTCTTTGGGGAAGAGATAAAATACAGCAACGCAGAGAAAAACATCTTTCATTAATTAGATCATTATTAGTCTCCTCTGGCTCAAACGTGGGCAGCTTTGAAACCCTAGCTGCTATCAAAGAAAAGATTTACAAAGTTCCACAAAGACAGAAAGAAACAATAAAGTCTCGTAATATCCCAGTGGGCTAGGAATTGGTAGAGTACACTGACTACAAGTTACTAATTACAGCAGCTTTGAAATCAGAAGCTCAAATCTGTGCTAAACAGCAACATGGTGCTTTGGGCCACAGTTTCAAGCACAGAGAAGAAATGTGCCAAACACACACACCCAGGCACAGACAAGTCATTCCAAAAAGAAAGCAGGAAATTGCAGGTGCAGCTGAATGCTTGTGAGCACACAATAACCCAGTGGGTGTTTGCAACTGCATATTTCATATGCACAATTACCTCTTTGCACCCCTGCCTGCATATTTTTGTACGCGATTTAAATACCTATCTTTAAGAATATGACCTTGGTATCTGAAAATACAAAACTTGCCTGAAGTGCTGATCTGAATGTCTAGTAGGCATCAGGGTTTTAAACAGGTGAAAGGGCTGTTTTATCTCATATTACTGACACACTGCCTGACATGAAATTGGTACTTTGCTGCTGATGACTTCTCATCTCCTGAATATTTCCCTTGGAAGTTTTGGCATGCAGCTGGTGAGCCGTGCAGCACAAGTGAAAGGAGAGGAGATGTATGTCTACCCTACAGGAAGGAAATGCAGAAAAAAGGTATTAAATGAGGTTGAAGCCTGCGATCTTGCCAAATCAAGAAAATGGAAGGTAATTCAGGTGACTGTGCTAAAGGGCTATCTTGTGCTGTCAAGCAGCCTGACATTTGCTCTGGTTTCAAATACTTATAGTCTGTTGTGAAATATCATTTGGATTTTACCGTCAGCAGCTCTGTAGAGACGCGGGGCCTGTGGCTGGGCGGGCAGGAGGAGGATGCGCGAGTGCATCCACCCTCTGCTGCCCGCGCCGCAGGCCCTG
>NW_010532229.1:7810-30860 GCF_000687285.1 Phaethon lepturus | reverse complement strand
GCAGCTCCCATGGGAAAGCAGCACCCTTACTTATTCAAACTCTGCTAGAAAAGCCTCCACCATGAAATGAACCCAAGGTACATTTGATGCAAACCGTATTTAAGTAGAGAGAAAAGCAGTCAATAATAAGACAATACCCTAAATAAAACTTTTACTTCCTATTTTGGAGCCTGCATGGCTCTACACCATGATAGATGTTTTGATAACACCCAGCAAGCTCTATGCAAGTAGTAAAGAAGTCTTTCCCAGTGCAGGGCCAGCACAACCCTTATTTCTAAATTTTCCTCCCCTGGTGTAAAAGACTCAAAGCAAGGGCAACTTTCAAATCTACTACAACATCAGGTTTTAGTGCTCTTAACTACACTGTACTGGCATCCCACACTCCCAGAAAATGACACTAATCCTAAAATATGCATCTGATGTAATGTCTGTAACTAAAATGTTGGGGAAAGGGGTTGGGGCTTATTTGTGCTACTTCACTCGTACTGCTAGCAGTCTCCTGGGCCTTCCAAGAAAGCAAAAGAAGGAAACAGAATCTCAAGAAATCATGCTAAAGAGTGAATACTGGTTGCACGAAAGTTACATAGTTATTCATTACTACTCTATAGTGGTTTTAAAAGACTGCATAAACATAAGAATTGATGGATGAATTAAAAAAATAAAAAGATATTGCCACCTGGTAAGGGAAAAAAGGTCTGTCCAAGGCTGCAATGATTTATGAATATAAGTAATCGATAGCAATAGGTCCGTATCAGTTTTATATCTAATTTAAACTTTCAGATCTCAATGTACTCATTAAATAATATAATAGAGTTACATATTTTAATTATATTTTATGGATTCTGAACATAATGTAATTAAAAGGGTTTTTCAGCAGAGATGATTAATGAACAGGGCAGCCAGACGTTCTGTACAGCAGTTGTGTGCAAAGGACTTCGGTGTGGTACGAGCACAACCCCTGATCTGAGCAGCAGTAGGTTCAGCTACGCGTGTAACCACGTGCATTGAACGACTGCATGCGCTGAAACGAGGCACTGAAATGAGGGACACAGAGGCCAGAGCAAAGGCACAAACCCTTCTGGCTTTTTGCTCCTTCCTTAGCAATCAGTCACACCAGGAACTTTATCAACACATGGGCTTAAGAAAAGCATAGCCCAGAGAGCATAAGTTCACTGAGCAGGACTGTGTGAAACACAGAAAAGACATTTCAGGTCTTGTGCCAACGACCTATCAAGGTGATATTCCTTAGACCAAGCACTGCTCCTGCACGCATTCAGCTGTGTTCTGTGTTCTACAGGTGGGAAACTGAGCCCTGGAAGAGGGGGAATGAACTTGACCCAGGTCCCAGAGCAGGCAGGGACAGAGCCAGGATGAGGGACATGGTTCCACCCTTCTTATGCAGCCATTAGGCTGAAAGAATGATTTGACAAAAGGCTGGTGTGCCCAAAAATGCTTTTCCAACTGTATCAGACCAGCTAATAACAGATACTAAATCTTTCTGCAAACCTCACACCATCGCTATTACTTCTATGTTCAAGTATTACCTACCAGTAAAATGCAGCTCCCTTGAACCAAGGTCAAAACCTACTGAACCCAAGAGCTTCAGCAACCAAAGTGAAGACAGGAAGTAAAGAAGATTTGAAATAAAAACTGAAAGGAAAACACAGAGGAAAGGAGGTCAGCATTGCCAGCTCTACTGACTCCACTAAAGGTCTTTGATACTTCATGCTTCCTCTACAGCTTCAGCTATTTGGTCTTGTGAGCAAAGAAATAAAGTTTCTAGACCTCATGACTGTGGAGGAAAAGCTGAAAATGCAACTTCAGGGCAATCACACAAGAAAACCTAGAAGGCAAAAGAGAAAGACCCCAAAATTCATATTTAATGCAGCCCAAGGAGGTTCTAGTCTTAGTTGAAGCCTCCTGGTACTACTAAGGTATAAAATACTACTTCAGCACATAGCAACAAAAGAGCAAGCAGTCCTTTGTGTTCTGATTTGTTGGCCCCTAGCATTTGAAAGCCTCTGTACCTTGATTTAGTAGTCAATCATCAATCACTCTCCAGCTTTCTTTTCTCCTGGTATAAAACCATTCTCCAGCATCTGTACCAATAATACGTCAATAGAGCTCTACAAAAGCCATAAAATCCATGATGTGGGATGTTTTGCAGTTTTGAGGTCCCTTCACTGATTTAGGGAAATAATTCATTGTTCTCTCTTCCTTTCCACTTCATTTAAAACAACTGTGCCCTCTGTGCCGTCTGCTGCTTGCACCATATTCCGGCCTCGGTTACACTCTTCCCTTCACCACTGCACATGCAGGAGCCGACTCAAGCATGACTGACTGCAAGAGCTGAGGAGGGCAAAATTTGGGTCGCAAGTAGCGTTTGACTTTGACGTTGTGGGGGTGAGAGGCCAGGTAGCCAACGCATTTATTGGACTGTCAGCAGAGCTTAGGAGACCTGGTGAGGAGAGGGCGGCACTCCCTCAGCCCTCTTGCCGTCCTGATCTCCAGTTTCATATTCAGGGGTTATTCAAAATACTTGCAGTTTCTTGCAAGACAGATCCCATCAATTCCCCTCTTCAGGGTGAAATCTGGACTTCCTGATTTGCCATCACTTTCAGTGGCTTCCACATTTTTTTTTTTCCATTGTTATTTTTTCCTTACTGTGAACTTTTGAGACTTCTGACATGCAGACATGGGACAATTTTGGCTTGGCCTGGCACAGGGGCAGACAGCAGCAGTAAGAACACCCTTGGTATTCTGTTTTCATCTGAGCCTACTTCAGTGTCTGGAATTTGATTCAGTTTTCTGGTGCAGGCAGGTCCAGGGAGACTCTCAACATGTGTTATATCTTAACAACCCACAGACCTTTCCAAGCTGAGGCTGAGTTTAAACAAATCTGAGCTGGGCTTCAGACAACCCAACTGGGATAACTGGGCAAACTATAAACTATGAAGAGCATCTCTTGACTGCTTTGGACTGTTTCATAGCAAATGTTCACATATAGTGAGATTTTTCCTACTATTACTCAAGTTGAATTAGACCTTATTCCGCAGAAAACATCACTGTAATAAGCTGTACAACATGAAGTTAGCAACTTTTGTAAATGTTTCCTTTGATTTTCGTGTATTCTCAGTTCACCATACAGTATGCTGGCCTTTTAGTCACGGAATGCTGTTTTGGGAGTAGCAACTAGTGATTTAATTCATCTCTTTTATCTTCTACCCTCATGAACTCTTCCTCTATCACAAAACAAATTTATTTTTGTGTTTAAATAATTCCTTGTTATTGGTCCTAATACCACTTCCCCTGAATATGCACACAGACGACATTTCAGTTTCACTGATTTTCCTGAAAAAATGGATTTTAAATGAAGTGTAAAATACAACTAAACCACAACAAGGTTAGGAATTCCCTGCCCAAATCAACCTGTGATGGCTGAAACAGATATCCACTATGAAATATTCAGAAAGGGGGCACCTCCTAAGAGAACAGCACAAAATCTGTACAGATTTACATAGTGTAGAGTTCCAGCTCTCTGCTTCAGCAACCTCACTTTTACACAATTTCCACTACAAGAGAAAACATTAATGCCTTCTAACATGCATATTAGTTAATCAAGGTCAGTCCTAGGGTTACAACTGTATCCACTAGCAGATCAGTCCTGCTTAAACACCCTACCAGTTGAGACTGTGTCAGCCTTGACCTCTAGACAAGGTCTTTCCTCTTCTTGCTCAGCTCTACCTCCAAATCATAAAGCAAGTTTCATTATCTTCTCTGAAGAATCTGAATGCATCACTTTCCCATTATTGTCCATGCTGTTACCATCAGAAACTTGTCCCCAGGGTCTCATCTCTCAGATGGCATCGCCGTTCCCTTCAGCCTTGGCTCCAATTCCAGCTCTCACTGATGTTTCTGCATTTGCTCAGTAAACACACTATGTTCTGTATAACGTAAAACACGAGCATCTCATACACTGATAAAATTACTTCTGTGCTTGCACAGCTACTTAATTTCATTTTGCCATTGATTTGTCATTTTAAAGTTAAATAATAAACATGGATTGAAGCCAGGATACTGAGTGCTGCTTTCTCCCCCTCTAGTTTTTGATTTATGTGTTTGTTTATTTACTGATATATTTAAGCACTCCCTATTGCATTTTACACATAATCTGGCAAATCCCAAGGATTTACTTTCACAGTTGATTAGAAAAGTCAATGTTTTACAGATAGGATTAAAATGGAAAATATCTAGAAGCCTTGATGGAATCTACTTATGACAACTACTATCTCCAATAGGCTTTCCAGCCCTTAAAAAACTATGCTGTGTATTGTCAAACATTGTGAAGATCTAACCATTTCCTGCTACAGGTATTATGTCAATTAAAGAAATATACTTGCTTATTTGTCCATTGTGGAGCGCCTTCTAGGCTTTTCATTTAATCAGCACATGGGAAAAGATCATTGTTTTCCATTTGCTGGTAGTTTTCTTCTCTTCAAAATTAAATCAGACAGGCTAGCAGGCAATGCTGAGGCAAGCACTGCATTTTCAATATTGCGACTTCAGTAATCTAAATTTAAAAATTCTAAAAATGTCAACATGTGACATTTTATTTTTTTCCTTTTTTTTTTAGCTCCAAACCATGTATTTTTTCTTTGGTTTTACTTATTTTGAAATCAGTGTTTAGAATTTTTTTAAAGCTTTATGACAGGGCAAACTGCTTTTTAGGTTTTTGATTCTCTGTCAAATGGTGAACCTGGCTTCCTTTTGATCCACTCTCACAACCAAAAATAAATCAGTTATTCACACACAGCTTGCTGCACAGTGGAATAATTTTCCAGATCACAAAATTTCAGAGCTGGTGTCAGAGAGCAGATTACAGGGCAGCCTGGAAAAAAGAATTAGATCTCCTCCTAATCCCATTCTCCTGGGGCTCAAGTCCTCTTGCCGGCCTTCAGTGGTGCTGCTACAGGGTAAAATTCAATTCTATTGCACAGTGGCATCAGTGCTTCAAATTCATATGAGGAGTTGTGTACGAGGGGGGAAATTAAGGAGACTGTGTGCTGGGGCTGCGAAATTCCTAAAGATAGCAAGGCATTGCTACTTTATTAGCTGACCACTGGAATTTGTAGAATAGTAGAACAGTCAATATTGATTGACCTTGCCTGTTACAGAAAGGCCAAGTGAGGGGACAGGATAAGACGATGGGAAAGCATTGTTTTGTGTGTCTTGGTGCTAAAAAGTCATATAAAGCCAGAGACAAACAATGCACAGAGACCCGCACAAGTCTAAGGCACTGGAAAACACCCCAATTAAGTCAAAATTACCATCCCCATTAAGTGGCAGCCATCATTGCTTAATTGCTACCCAGGGAGGTATCCTGATTAAGAGCAGACGAAGTTTAGTACATCTTATGCAGTGTGTTATTGCTCAGATATGAAGGAAAGGGAAGAAAAGGGAAACAAGAAACAGAAGACTAAGGCACTTTGGTCCAAAGCTGGAGGTGTTCATTTTTCCTAGACAAAACCAGAGCAGGGCTGGGGATCCACTGCATTGGGGTGTCTTTCTTTCCTCATGCACAATGTCAGGGTCTGGCAGGGACTGGGGCCAACACATCCCTGTTTTGCCACTTTGCGCCCAAGTGGGGAAGGAGCAGGAGGCAAGTTCGCCTGCTCCAGCGAGACACTTCACCGGCCCAGGCTGGACTGCCGGCCCGTGCAGTCATGCCTCAGCTCTGCTTCCTCTACAGAGCAGCTCAAAAGCACCTTTTATTCAGCTAGAATCAGGCCCACTGCTCTCAGTCTAAATCCCCTGGCCTCAGTGAAGACTATGGCTTTGTCAAGATAATAGGACTGCTTTTTTTTTTTTTTTTTTCCCCCCTAACACAGCAATTCCTCTTTCTTTGGAAGAGCTTTGACCTTTAAATGAAGGTGCATGCCAAGAAAAATCCAGAGCTTGTTATCAAGACAATCTGTGGCACAGGCTGTGTGGTAATGTCCTCCTGAGGTGATGAATCAGATCTATCAGCGCCTAGATACTAAGGCCTTTTTTATCCTTGCAAACTCAGGGCTTTCCAAATCTTTAAGCCTGATCAGAGATAGAGCACTACAAGAGCTTACTTAAATCTCAGCAAGCAGAAAAGAGGGCGAGGGGGAGAGAGCTCACATAAAATAAAGAACACCACTTTTTAAAGATAAAACATAACTCTAGGTACAATAAAAGCCTTCAGAGAACAGAAGAGATCTTTGTCAGGAATGTATCTCATTTAGCCCCATTGTTTCACTGCGTGCTTTTCAGAAAGCCAGCCATGCATCTTGCCTTTTTTTCCCCAGGTGTTTTTTTTCTCCTTTCCTGATGCCAGTTTCCATTTCATTAGGAAATGAATCACTGATGAGGTGCTAGTCCTGTCTCTCTGCAACCAGACCTCCAAAACAGGGTAGTCAGGAAAAAGAAAATAGACAGTCTTATGACCTAAAACCTGAATGTCTTTACACGTACAGTTTTATTTATGTTCTGCTGTGTTATGGATAGCAGTTGTTTAGTATTTATGGCATGCAGGTTAATAATTCCAAGTCAGAGTACCTACAGTTAGATACCTTCAATATGGGTTGAGACTCCAACGGAAGACATTTTCAAAGGGAAAAGCAAAGGGCAGAAGAATTCCTAAATTTCCACACCATTTCCCCTGTGGGTGCTGTGAGCTGAACCTTCCTGGTTCACAGCACATTGCTGGAATGCTGTACCCGTGTCCCTGAAAGCCTCAGAGGGATCTCATTTTCACAGTTGGTGTACTGCGCACACATTTGTTCGTGGAGTTATATGCCCAGACAAGGAGACAATCACATTTCTGTAGCTTGAGTACCCCTGTGATGAGGCATAATGCTGTCGTGGTTTTTGCACAGAGAAGCAAACTCCCAGAAAAGCCATGTCAGCTTGAGCTTGACCTTTCATTCAACAATGATGCAGATCAGGATATTTTTTATGCAACATGGCTGCATACTGAGCTCACTCAAGTTGTCAGATACGGTACAGTCTACACCCAAACAGCCTTAATCTGATGATCCCCAAAAAGCAAAGTCCTGATGCACACAGCAGTTCATTTTGGCTACTTCAGGTATTCTACAGTGAGAGTGGAAGGGCAGGGACATTGCTTTCCTATCTTCTGCATAAACTCATCCAACACCGTGACTGAATTGGTATGACACACAACCGAACTGTTGCCAGAAATGCCCATCTTGGAGCTTGAAAAATGTGTTTGTTATTCCCAGCAACATCAGCCTAATAAAATACACTTCTCCCTACCAACTTAGTCTCTTTTATGTCCTCTGACAATACTCCTACATGACTATCATGATGCTGCATGAGTCTTCACAGCTTCCAGCTACCTCTTTGTTAGATTTCAGTTGGATAACCACAAAAGAAAACAAATGCATTTAGCATTTGCAGAATCTTGTCCCTCAGCTTTATAAGGTTAAGATATACAATGCACACATTCATTTTATACAGCTTCTAAGTGACTAATCTAATGTGTCCTCCATTTAGAGAGCATGTAGGATTTTGCAAAAATGTATTGGATTGACCCACTCATAAGATGTGCATGAGTAGGACACACCACTTTCACTCACACCGTTAAAAAGCTTTGGGAATTGTTGTAGTGGGAGGTTGATCAAACTCCTGCACAGCAACAATTTCCACAAGGGTTTCTTATTTTGAAGCTACAGATTTACTAACCAGCAGCCTGATTTTCAGAAGAGCCAAAAATACAGCAGTCTTCTGAGCCTCCCTTCCCCTTTTTTCCAAAAGCAATGCATGTGCTGCATGACTTCTATCCATTCCTGCATGCAGGGAATATGATGCCTAACTCCACCTGTTCCTACAAATTGCTTATAATCTTAACAGAGAATACAAAAATAGACCAGGAACAACACCAAGAACCTGGTAAGTTGACGGGCTCAGACTGAGCATCTCAGGTGCTTGTCAAAGACATGAGTTCAGGGATGACACCAGCAGCAGTCAGGAGCTTGCTTAAGAACATGCAGTCTGGAAGAATGAGCAAAGGACAACCGCCACCAAACCCAGAGCAGGGTAGCCTAGCAATGGTGAACTTAGTCGTAAGTCTTTGGCCAAATTGCTTAATTTTTCCCAGTGCCTCCTGTCAGATTTGGCTCATCACCCCTAGGAGAAAGCCTTGTTCACATGATGTAGGTAAAAAGCTTAAGGTCATGGTGCAATCCTGATTACCTATAGCCTATCAGGCCACAGAAGAAACCCCACCAATTCACCCTTAAAAGTAAACACTACCCCACACAGTGCTTTAGTTTTGCAAATTGTGTTGCTTTCTTACTTGCTCTACAGTGAATTGGTTTGTATCTCAAATCTATTTGTAACTAAGTAAACCTATTATATTGATTTTAATGTTGCATTGTTTCTTTGCACTCCCTGTCTCTCTTCTGTTGGTCTTTGTTTCTTTCCTGTTTTTATTAAAGCATTCCCAGGCCAGAGACTGTCCTTTTTGTATTCTTTGCTGTGTTGGGTGTGTCGTGTCCCGCCCCAGATCTTCTGTATTTCTGCATTTGTACCACTCATAATGCAGAGTTTTCAGTAACGCATTTGAATGTTTTTCCTCATGGCCAGTTTTGTTTCCTCTGTTTCTGTTTCCTCTCCTTTATGCTGGAGCAAAGGAGGAAACCTCAAATGAGCTGTGCATCAGCCCATTGATTAAGTGGAGTACCTTTCCATGCAGTAATTACCATTGCTCAAGCTATACCCAAGCACAGCAAATCATTTTTATTTCTGTATGCTCTGCAACTCAGAGAAAGAAGCCTTAGTCACAGATAGACAGCATATGAATTGCCAGAAAAATCCCAGGTTGTGTACAGATCATTTATAACCTAGCCAGCCCCATGTTTGCGAAGGTTTTTGCCCACTAAACATCTCATAAATCATTGACTTCCTTTAAAAAGATAACAATAATTTCAAAGAGGTAAGTGGGATTGGTCGGGATCATTATATTCTCCCTCTAGGGCAGGGAGTTGAAAGTTTTAATTTTCTTTCATCAATCCAAGTCATCACCCAAGGCTGCAGTGTGATGTTTGACTTCTGCTACTGGAAACCTTAGAAAAGATGAGATCTGAACACCCTCCACAGAGGTCTTGAGTGATGCTACTGTACTTGTTCAGAAATTTGTGTCATAAGAGCTGAGTATTATAACCTGCGCCAAGCCCACCGTGGGATCAAGACCTGAAGCCACCAGCAGCAGAACCCCCTGTCT
Organism: Phaethon lepturus; assembly: GCF_000687285.1. NCBI lineage: Eukaryota > Metazoa > Chordata > Aves > Phaethontiformes > Phaethontidae > Phaethon > Phaethon lepturus. Next base: position 21,589 of record NW_010532229.1, on the reverse strand, counting down.
TCCTTCTTGTCGTGGGTTTACAAGTGAAGAGAAAGGGACAGGGAGATGTCATGTTTGTGACCAGGACTTCCCAAACAGGCCTGTGTGTACAGGCATTACAGAGCACAGCCATAGTGAGTTCAGCACGTTTCTGGTAGCATTGTGTTCACTGCACATGTTCTGTGAAGTTGATTTGCGCAGGGAACATATCTGGGGTTTCCATACGTCTGGCAACCCAAGCTATTCATCCAAACTAGCTCACTGACAATCGGAAGCCTGAATGATTGTTCTAAATCCTTCAAATCTAGGTAGAAAAAGAAAATACGGCCCCATAAACTTGGATGTACAGTACTCCAGGTGGGAGGGTTACTCCTCTGTAACAGCAGCTGAAAGCTACACTTATTGTCCCACCATGAGACATGTTTGTGGTGGTGCACAGTTGCCTTCCCCATCAGTCCAGGACTGTATCCCTCTCTGCATCTGAATCCCACTTTCAGTTTGCTGTTTCCATTGGCGCTGGGGCAGCAGTGGGCTTTTTAGTTACATCTGTGTAACAGAGGACCCTGGAATCCTTGTTCATAGTATAAGGCTGATGCTCTGATGTGCCACCAATTCCAGCCATGACAACTGTAACAGAAACAAGCGCAGCCCTGAGCTAAGCTTTTTCTTTGCAGTTAACCTAGTATTTTTTCTTTTTGCAAAAACCATATATATGCATTTAATATTTACCCAAAATGTGCTAATTATTTAAAATAATTCTCAGAATAATTTATATGAGTAATTTTCAGCATGTGCATTGTTTCTTTGTTATTTTTTATTGGAATTTTATTGGAATTTATTGGAATTTATTGGTTTTAGCCAGTTGTAATCACCCTTTGTACTCCTGTCAAGAACAAAGGATCTTTCTGATTGGAGCTGTGCCGAAAATGAGATACTGAACATCCCCTATAGTCCATAACCAGGTAAAAAATACAACAAAAGATTGAGACAAGCAACAGGGAAGCTCATAAGGGACAAGTGGGAAAGAAAAGTATTACAGAGCTACCAATGACCAATGCTTGATTGTGGCTTACCTGGAGTTTCCGAGTGTTTTAGAGAAATCCTGGCTGGAGGAAGTTCAGCAGAGTCACACATGTGGGATGCTCCAAGCCTGAAGCATGTCAGCTTTGAGATTTCTCACAGTATGCTTCACATCTTCAGCCTGGAAAAGAAGATGCCATACTAGTATATCAAAGGACAAAGCAACTTGGCACAGACAATGTTAGAAACCTATTTACTAACAATTTGACATTCTGGCAACAGCTTGTTGATGGAACATTGTACCAGCTATATGAAGAACTGCTTCTGCGGGCAAGAGGAAAATCAGGGCACCAAGTTCATTGCTTTCTTAATCCATCTACTGACACTGCCAACAAAGACACTCCTGCTTTCAGTACCAGACTCAGTGAGGTTTTCCAAACAACATATTTCCAATAGGCCACAGAAGGCAACTGGAGTGACAGACTGCAGAGGTGCGCAAGCAACGAACAAATCAGTCAGGTCCAAATCACCTTTCCCAGCCTTGAAACAACATCCACCTTTTCTGGATCTTGTCGATACTGGACTCACTGGCAACATGCCTGAGAACACACACACAGATGTGACAAAAGGAGACTTCTGCGCTGCAGAATCATAGCCACACACCAGCTACTGCAGGGGCACAGGGCTTGAAGGAGGGACCGAACTGCAATGGACTGATCTTCCCCAGCTACTGCTTAATTAAAATTTTCAGCTCCCTATTCAGGATACAGAATTGAGTTATAGTTCAATAGGAGTATCAGAGAGTATTTAAATAAAATGTATTTCAATAAAAGGAAATTCAATCTAAAGAGATTTTAAAAGGTATAGAAGTATTTCTCAGAACTGTTGATTTTAAAAGGTATGGATGTATTTCTCAGAACTGTTGTTTCTACCCTTACAAACTGATGATGCTCTCTAAAAATCTAATACCAACCTATAATGTTTTAAGAGGAGGATATTATATTTAGCTGCTTACCTAGATTTCCTTGTAAAATAAACTGAAGCCCTCAGTGATACTTATCTTCCTTTTGTTCTTTCCTCTCTAATTACACTGTGGCACTAATTATCTTATGGGCAGAAACAGTCTATAGATTGCTGCTGCTTCAAAAACTCAACCACTGCTCCTGCTACTCACTCATAACTTAGGAATATTTTCATACAGGGGAAAAAAAAAACCAGCAAGACTCAGCCCAAAGTTTTCTCCTTTTCTACAAGTTCTCTATCTCCCTGATTCTTGCCTGCTTCCTATCACTACTGATTCCCAAAGTCTGATTCATGTTTATCCTTGATCTACAGCACTTCTCTCAACTATAAATGGTACCTGTGCTCTAAAAAGCATGACTGTTTCCTGAGTAACATGAATAAAATTGTTAGGATCTTTTCCTGTAGCCTTTATGTAGATGAGTCGTCTACCTCTAGTGTAATCCCATCTGGAGCAATTTAACAGCAGCTGTCAATAGTGTAACCATGAATTTTTTCACCTGAGAAAATGATTGTAAAATTGGATCATCATAGAACACATTTCAGTGAAAACATGGGCCTTTTTTTTTTTAGTTTAAGCTCAATAAATGATGTTTCTAATGTTAAATCATGCAATGTTAACTTATTGCTAATGGCACAAACGTATGCTCACTTCACAAAATCTACCACATTAAGACCCTCTAAAGAGAGACAAAAAGGGATCTTAACAAATTTTTCAACTCATCAACTCACCATGGAGTCAACTTAAAGCATTGATTAATAGGACCCTTGCTATCCTAGCTGAACCCATAAGTAGCTTAATAAGACATAAAACATTCTTCTCAGGGTTTTTAGTTTAAGACTTTTTTATTGATTATTTTACAAGAAAATACAGTAACATTGTGCATGTAAAGCAGTCTGCACAGGGCCTTAATTTTGCACAGTCACATCAAAAGTAACATTCATTCATTTTGCATGTGACACCAATCCACGTGACCTTTAAACTGTTATTCAGCAAGGAAATTAAATATCTAGCAAAAAGCTTTGAAAGAATGATTCATTAGAGAGTACCTAGAATGTGCTATGCATTGCATCGTCACACACATACACACATCTACTGGGAAGCTGCTGACATCTTTTAATGCCAGCGGTGAGCATGACGGCCTTTTTTGCTGTGAGGAGGTTATCTTGTCATACATGCACAGGATGTAGTTGGGCATTTATGAGCCTCATGAGAAAACAGGGAAGTCTTCACCAAGGTCATCCACTGCTTTTAACCACCTATGTGGCATTCACAGCTGTAGGGTCTCCGTACTTTGTACGGATTTCACTCCTTGTTTCTCCAGAGCCCTGTGTTACACAGAAGAGCCACCACAGCTGCCACCCTCCCCAGGCCTCCTCACTTGTTCCCCACTCCAGACCCACCGCATCACCTTCCCACCACCAGCCTTCTCTTCACCCCAAGGCAGTCTGACACCCCTACCCTCAACCTGTGCTTTAACCACAAGGCTTCTGTTTTTTCCCTGCTAAGACCAGCCTGCTTGGAGCTCATTCTCCTGAACAGGCATGATGAAATAGTTGTGTGTTTTCCCCAGCGTGAATCAAAGTGTTCAAGTGCTTCTGTCTGCCTGATCTCTGCTGGCAAGAAGAAACTTCTCCATTCACCTCAAAGCCATCAACCGCTTCCAACTACCCTCACAGCCAGTGGCTAGGAGTGTTTCTACCTCCATTTGTCATGGTGCCCACGCTACGTGGCTCTGAAGTCATTACACAGGGCAAGAGAGGCAGCTGCCTGGAGCACAGGACTGCTGAATGGGCAAACAGGTTATTTTTTTGTCCTCTATTTTGTCTCACTTTATTTTTAAATGTCTTGCCTAGAGCAAAAGGCCTAGAGTCACCACCACTGGGAAGCCCCATCACATAGAGACCTTCTCCATGAGTCGGAGCATGCGGCAAATTTCAGATGTGCTTATAACATCCTGAACAAAACTGTCTTCCCCCTGTCCAACAGTGACCCCTTTGTGACATTGCTCAATAACAAGCATAGACTTTGCGGGGAGGGGGATTGTAATCATTAAATTGTAAATCCCTTTAAATGCAAAGATCAAAGGGAAAGTTTCAATCCAATGACACATAATTAAAAATGCAGACATGAACAGCTTTGATTCATGAATGCTTATGCACTTTTAAATTGTTGCCAGGGAGATCAGGGCATGAGAAAATTAAAAACCATTACGCTTCAAAAGGATAAATGATTTTCACAGCTTTCTAACATTATTTCCTGTTGCGCAGATTTTTGTGTGTTTTAACATTTCCCCCGCCCTGCCTGGGCAGATTAGTTCTGAAAAATGTTTTCCAGAAAATGTTCAGGACTCAATGAGATTAAAAGTAGATTAGTGAACTTGTTGGATGGAGAGTTCCCATTGGTACTTAATGGTAAATGCTCGGGGCAGTTAAAAGAGGAACACACACACCCCCCCCGATTTTACCCTTTTACCTGCGTTTTAATTTAAAGAGCTGTGACCTTTTAATTCATTATTCTTTTTCTAATTGAGCCAGTACAATACAATATGGTATAGGCCATAAGCCAGATCTCCCCAAAGTTAAAGGAAATATTCCCATGACTGGAGTGGTTTTAATTTGTTTGTTTAACATTTCTCACTTGTAAAAGTCAAAGCACTTAACTGAAAGGAAAGGGCTGCTTCCTATTTCACAAATAACAAAAACGTGAGACATACAAAGTGGACATGATTCTCAATCACCACATCACAGATGCTAGACTAAGTCCAGGCTTTCAAGCTACAGCAAATGTTCCCAGTTCTGATCCATGCCATCTTGGATCTCCCCAACTTCAACACAAAACTTTTAACACTCCCAGCTGGCACCTAAGACATTCTTTGAAGTGCTTTAAAATCATCCCAACCTTACCAGAGAAGCATTGCTTCATATTTGCAAGTGTTTAGAAGTGAATTTCTTGGATAGGAATGTATTGCTGAAATGCACCTGTGAGTCGATGGTTGCGATGAACCCATGGGCAGCATTTTCATCAGTGCCCTGAAAGTACATGTGAAAACAACAAGAAAATCTTTAGTGCTGAACTCACATTGCTCTTAACTACTGTCAAAATGAAGGATGAGGATGACCAAATGAAATCCCAAAACCTATACCGTACACAGATAGATAATAGCTGGCCACCCTCCCCTCCCTGTACGTTTGATGGAACACAGGACAATCCATCTCATTTGCAAACAGCTACATATGTAACTTCAGATGTCTCTGTATCATGTAGATGTTTTTGGTTTATATGTTTCAAGTTACATAGGATGAATCCCACTATTCAAAAGGTGGACCTTTGGGATGAAGGAATAGGTACAGCCCCAGAGGCATAGCAGCTCTAAATACACCAGAAATCCCATTCTGTTTCCGTGCTTTGGAATTTCAGGACTTCACTTGTTTCAATAAAGTAAGGTACAGCTGAAATAAGTCTGCATCAGGCTGACTTGCTCCTCACTCTACTGTGGCATTTTTCAGCTGCCAGTCAAGCCAACCTTCACAAAAATTTCCCCGAGGGGGAAAAGCCAGAGACAAGTAGCAGCAGACTTTTTTTTCTGAACAGTTCAACAGGCATTTGATGGTGAAAGCAAAAACCTTTTGTATTTACTTTTGAACATATGAATCAGACATTGTTTCTGTTTGAGACTGGGCTACTTCTGAAAAGTGTCTCCACAGTGGCAGCCAGCTGAGATTCAGCATAAGGGGCCAGCCCAGAAATGCACTGATGCCTGCCTTTGCTATCCACTGCATTCAGTGAGATAGTTCCAGGAATAAGATGCCCCACATTAAGATATCTAATATATTACTCCTTTTTTCTTATTATTTCTAATATTTGAGTAGCAAAAAAGACATGATGAATTTATCTTTCTTTCGGTTGGCAGTTGTTCACGAGCACGTTAATATCATTCTTTCTTTACAGTTATTGGATCAATAATGTTGCTACATAATTCTTATTCTGCAGATTTCAGTCCAAAGGAGATTTTCTAGTCTCAATTTCTTTGTGACACAGACCATAACACTTAATCCATTTACTGCAAGGCTTAGATCAGTAACTTGCATTTGGCTAAGGCAAAAGCACCTGGTGTTGACTTGAGGACTTCAAGAAGTGGAGAAGCAGTTTATTTTAATTTTTTTTAAGTGCTTTAATTTTTATGTGAATGTGGGCCTTTCTCCACTAATGCTAATGTTCCCATCAGCATTTTTTATGTGAAAGAAGGAAACCTCTCTTCACGTTTTCAAGCACCTGGATCCTCTCACAAACCTGGCTGTTGAACACCATCTTCTTACACACACCCCCCTACAGAATGACTGTACTGTCTTAAGGGAGCAAGAGACTAACTCCTCTACAGGTTTAAATGAGCTCTGGTTCATTACTGTCATCAATTTACACCACCTGTTTAGCCTTAAACCTGGCAGTATTTGAAGAGCAGGATGGTAACTACTGAAGACTCTCTGAACTGAGATGCCTCCCCCATTCATGTGAATACTGAGACTTCTCCAAACTCCCCCAAGGAAGGAGCGGAGCTGATCATAATCCATACCAGGAGGGTTGCCTGGCCCAGTCCAGGGCTCCTCTGAAGTTTCTGGACCCATATGTACTCAGTCTTTGGCTTAAAGGAATTCACTTAGCCTAAGATGAGGCATCCAATTTCGTCGCTCTTTCCTCAAGCTTTTTGGCAAGTGTCTGTATTGTTCTGCTTGGCACTTCTTGCCCTTAAAAGCAATGTGCTCCTTGGAAAACAAGGGACAAGGGCATATTTATTGCACCCCAGAGATGCCTCAGGCAATCCAAGAATCTCCTCTGCGGATTTATATTGTTTATGCAGCAGCGCACCAAGGGTTTTTTCTCCTTGTAGTCAACCGTCATGGCACACAGGGCCCAACACTTCAGCTATTTGCTATAATGATGTCCAATCTCATGTCTAGTTGGGACACTGCCTAAACATCAAGACTTCCTCCCACTCTATTTTCTGCTGCAAAACCTGTGATTTTTCTCTGGGTATATTTGTCAGCTGCTCTATTACAAGATCAGGTCTGGGATTAGAGTTCTCTGCTATTCACTGCACTTCTTTATCCCACTTGTCAAAACAGAATCATGATGACACCTTAATATACTGTAGATCATGTTATGGCTGACCTACAGACAAAAATAGGAGATGGAGTAAGAAGCTCTCTTCTGCATCAGTAGGGCACTGCCCTGAGCTGTGCAGATGCCATTTGACTCTCCTTCCTCTCAGATGTAACGCACACGTGGGAGAAGGTAAAGAGCAAAGAATGACTTTGTCCCCCGGTACATCTGAATTACACAGCTGAGGCTGGGAAAAGTGTGAAGGGAGGGAGAGGAGTCACAACAATCCCAACCCTCTCCAGCATGGTGCTCCAGCAATTCCAATTTGTTGATACCAACTCTGAGCAACAATATACCAAAAGCATGTGTGCATATTGGCTTGCAAAAATAGTCAAGATAGGTTCTAAACAGATAGATAACAGATATCTAATCAGATAAAACAGATGCAAGGGCAGTTTCCTACATCATGAATCTCTGCTCAGCCACCATGCCAAATAGTGGATTATTCCATTTCATCCCCATGGTCAGGATCTGAGTCTTACCAGGACTAGTAGCAGGAGCTAGGCAAGAACAGCTGTTCTGATTTCCAGCATGCTTGAAAGCAGGGGCAGTAAAAAATCTTACAGCTAAACAAAATCCTTTGCTGTTTATTTTTATGTATGTTCTTTCATTTCAGTAGCAGAATAGTGAACTGGCATTCAAACATTTAGGCCTGTTTCAGGGGTTTGTGGTGTGACTTTCTTGCTCAATTCACATCAATTCTGCTCCCAGTGATGACTACCTTTGTCCCAGGCTCATGACAAGTCCAAGCTCACTGCAAGTCCAGGAAAAGGAAGAAAACAAAACTAATGAATCCAAATGGTGTTAATCAGTAACAAATTTTATAAACTTCTTGGCTGTTTGCAGCAGCTCAATTTACCATGCTCTATTTGCTTTGTAGGACAAAGACCACCATAGTTTCTGACAATCATCTTGGTGGTTTATCAGCATACTATCGAAGAGATTATTTTAAGATGGATAGGTAGCCAGACGGCTAGTATTCTCTTTAAGACACCAGCATATTTGAAGCAATTGTCTTCCTTAACTCTCTCAGTCTCGCCAGCGCTAGGACCATTAAGAAGGGGAAGATGAAGAGGAAATCCTCATCCAGAGACAAAAGAGCTGCCAACTGCCTTTTCTGCCCTATTGGAAATTATATTAAGGGTTGAGAGTATCTCTTCTCACCTACTAGAGTGGCTGGCAACTGAGTGTTGTGTATGTCACAAAATCCACTCTTCTGTGCACACTTTTCAAAAGAAATCAGTGTTCTCCATGTTCTGCAGGTCTCCTTCACTGAACAGCTACTTAGCAATATGCTTCCTCTGCTCAGCTTGTCCTTGAGCTGGAGTGGTTGTTTTGTACTAGCGTAGAGAATATGTTATCAACATGTTTTTCAGAAAGGCTGAGTTCCTTGAAGTACAACATCACTGTACTCTCATCACTCGAGATTTGCATTCATCTTCTGACTCCGTCACTGACTGACCAGATCATCTCAGCTTCATCATCCATAAGGTAGTGATGAGAATCATCAAACAGCTACTTGTGTGTCAAATACACAAAAGCTGGGGGTGAGCTGTGCTGAAGAACAGTGAGGCATGATTACTAATAGCTTGTATGATTATTCCCAAACACAGGCAATCTCATAATATTGCCTTCATTTGGCATGAAAACACTGAGAGGAAAACATTGTTTTGCTCTAGTGTTTTATTGATAACTGGAAGGGGAGATACAAGCAGAATATCTGCATTGCCCCTGCAGACAAACAAAATCCCCACGTCCCACAGGTAATTACCATCTCCTAATTGGGTTTGAAAACAGGAGATTTGAGTCTCAACGCATGGAGTTTGCACCAAAATGAACAATTACTTGTCTGAAGGATTCAGTGGTTTCAAAACACAACAGAGAGAGACTGAAACTGAGGCTGAATTGAGGCTTTCACCTGTGAGTTTGCGGGCAGCCCTTACAGTCCTCCATGAGCAAGCTGGCTACTTTTACTAGTTGGAATCAGAATCTATACTCACTCCTGTTATCATTTTTATCTGCCACTCTAGGCTCATTAAATCAGTTTAACTAACGACAATTAATATGAAAATTAAAATTGATAGCAAAATTAAGTACTTGGAAGACAGTCACTGCTCCTACATAACTCTGGCATGTCTAATTACTGTTGTAACAAAACCTCGGTAACAACCTGCACTTTCCAGGCCAGCCCTAACCCAGCCCCAGACACCTCTTTCCTGCTGCAGCCCCCAACCTGGCCCTTGCGTCCACAAGACAGTGCTCCCCATCCCTCCCCACTGAGTTCAGTCATCGCACCCTGTGCAGCAGCCAAATTTGAGAATTTTTAAGATGCTGGGACATGCATCTGTTTAAGATGCTGTGACTTTGCATGCTGTTCATGCATGCAAAGATTATATAGCATGAGTTACAATCCAGAGATCAAAAATAGACACAGGCTTGCTCAACAGCAATACAGACCTCTTCAAAAAGTCAAGTTTTCCACCAACAAGACTGTCAAGGTCCCACATCTGATACAGGAGGAAAGAAAAATCTCTAAACCTGTCTGTGACCTTGGGGTTTCATTTTTCTGGGGCTTGGTTCACAGAACATCTACTTTGCCAATCCAGATACTTAATTCTTCAGGGTTTGTATAATATTTTGAAGGCACAAGCTGTATCCCCAAGCTAAAATATTATTATAAACATGGTTCTGATATCTTCCAGCCTTCACTGAGCAGCACTTTCAATGTTATTTGCACCAACGTTATTGTGACAATAGCCTCTCATGCTGGATCATCAGCAACGTCCAAACATTCCACCCATGACATGCAGCTTAAAACTCATCTACTTGAAATGAGCTGGAAGAATTAGAATTATCCCCTATATTTTCCATTACCAAGGTACCAGACACATGTTTTACAAACATCCTTTCAGCAAGGGACTATCTATGCCAGTTTACTGATACAATAATCAACATAAATCTGAAAAACTCTTTTGCTGACATTGTTGATAGGGAACAAAACACAGTGTTAAATACACTCAGCCCTCATTCCCCCAGTGCAGCTTATCTGGAGTTGCTTTGCAGAGAGGATGTTGTGATTTTATGTGGGTGTATCCAATTTTATATCGATACCTGCTGCATATGAGCGGAGCTATAACTGTGTTGTGCCCAAGAGCTAACCCTACTATGCACAATGCTGTAACTACTTCCATCGTACACTTATAAATGGTTCTAAGCAGTGAAATAACATCTGTATTGATCTAAAGAACATTTTATTGATTAAAGACTGCAGAAGAAACCATATGAAATACAGGCCCATTATTTAACAATATCTTTCCAGTACCTGTGTTGGAAATATAGGAACATGAGGCTGTTAAATTTTTTTATCAAATAGCTCCCACTGAGATTGCTGTAATGATGCAAAGTCAAATTGCTAAGCTTTGGGTTTGCTTTGGGTTTCCCCCTTTCTATTCTCTTCTGTAGGGGGAAGAAAAAGATCTACAGATGAAAAAATGCTTCTGGATATTGACATCAAAAGGATAAGACAGGATTAAAGCGCATCTCCATACTTTCTGCTGCAAGATGGTGCACGGGTCTAGGACAGCAAATAGAAGTGATTGAGCAGCCTTTTGGGAAGAAGAGCTTATACAGCTCTCCACCGGCCTGCACTTTAACAGCTTTCACTGTGTTTAACGTCAAATTAAAAAGATATTGTGTCATGTTGAAGGGCCATCCATCTTTAAGTCCTTATTCTTGCAGGTAGAGGAGGGGGATGTGGAAGAGAGCCCTAGGAACGGCACATGAGGGGCCATTACCTGATTTAAAGAAACCCCACTGGCAAGCGTAGCCGAGTGTTTTCAGGTACAGCACGGAGCAGGAGAAGCTTGGCATATGGGCACAGGGGATCAGCACAAGGCTGCCTCCTGGCAGCAGCTGACAATTTACCATACCTTTTAGTTCATGCCTTACATTCCTGTTTTGTTCCTGAAAAGAAATTCAGAAAACACCAACTGACATCTCTGCCAGGAAATAGGAAATGTAAATAAAACTCAACAGCCTCTTGGGAAATCCAAATTCAAAGGCTTTCAGACTCAATCTCCACACAGCTCTGAACTCCCCAAGACTGTGGGATTCTGTTCTTGTATGAGAAATCCAGAATCAATTGTTTTACCATTGATGTTGTGTTTTAAGGGGAAAAATACCACAAGAAGGTGATGAAAATCTAAGTCGGGAAATAGCACGAAATCAATGCTTGGGAGACAGAAAGGAAAGAATGTGATACGATCCATTGACATTGTTCAATGAAAGTTTGGCAAGCTATTATATTATGGACACATTTTGAATATTTCTAGTTATATTTAGTGTAAGCAGAGAAAAAACTAGTGATTTTGATATCACAGGAATGCTAATATAGATTTTTATGTATATCAGGCGAGAAACCCAGTCATTGTATAGGAACCTGAGGAATGAAAGTCTTGGTAAAATTGGAAAAGTCAGCTCCATAAAGATAACTTCCCTTTTGGGGGTTTGATTGTTTTTTCTCATCTCCCTTCTGTAGTCTTCCAAATTTTCTCTATTGAAGAAATTAAGATGAATTATGCTAGACTGCGTGAACCCAAGCTAGACAGTCAATTGAAGAAACTATTTTCTGTTCCAGCATTTTTCAATACCAGAAATCAATACCACGTGAGACAGCGGAAGCCAGTGCCAGAGCACACAGCAGGTAAAAGGAAAGGACCTGAACTGCAGCACCTCCACCTCCAAAGACTCCTTATGGTCTTTGGTAAGTCTCTTCATATCACGTTCCATACCAACATTGTGGATTTAATTCAGATGGGAGACTCTGCCCTAGCTTTGTTAGGAGGCCTATTTTGAAGATGAGAAGTATTACAGAAATATTATTACCAGGGCTGGAAAGGAATTTGTTTTCCCAGGCTGGACATTGTCTTTTTAAGTCTTATCCCAAAGCACACAAACACAGTTGGGTGTTTGCATTTTCTTTTGCTTTGTTTGGTTTTTTTATATACACGCACATATCTATTTAGCCTGTCTTGCACACACCCTTCCCAGTTTTGGTTTGCACTAATAACCATACTGAACATTAAAAAAAAGAAAAATCTTTTTCAGCCACTGTTTTTGAGAGTTATGTAATTTAAATTCTTTCTGTAACAGTTTCATATTGGTATTTTCAGGAAACAAAAACACTTCATAAAAATTATTTCCTAGACAGTACTTATAAATTAATGCATTCTTGCAACTACCAAAAAAACCTCCCACTTTTTCAGGATAATAAATAGTACACAACATTTTTAGAAAGGATTTTGTCCTTTAGAAATAATAGCATATGAAACTGGAAATTTAAGAAAACTTTGTTCTATGTGTGAAAAAATATTTGGTGATTTGCAAGGATAAGCACAGTTTGAACATTCTCTCAAGTGATGGGTTGAGCATACAGTCTGGATTCCATCTGGACTCCTCCTCAGGGAAAGCTGGAGATCCTCTTCTGATCAAGGCACTGAATTAGGATGCAGTTCAGCTGAGTGTAGTTCCTAGCTAGATCTCAGATAGCCTATGTCACTTTGAACAAATCCTTTCTATCTGTGATGGAGGGATAACGACGAATCTAACTGTACTTTATCTTCTATAATGCAGCCAGGTCCTTAGAGATTCTTGGTTTCTGGAGTACATGTCATACGCAGCATAAGAAGTTATACTTAGATTAAATTTGGGGCAAGTCTGACAGGTAATACTGAAGACTGTATATGGGATCTGTGAACTCTGAAAGAGGTCTCAAGGACAGTGAGTGTTTTAACCACAGCAGTTTTGCCCCAGAAAGTGCATTGCTCAACCCCAGTTATAGGCTGAGCTGCCTCTGCAATGGCTGAATCAATCCAGAGGACTGAGGGAAGAACCTGTAGATAAAATCTTTGGGCGACACGCAGCCACTGAGGGAATGGCTGAGCCTGGTAGTGAGAATGCAGTAAAACTGCAGAAATTCACCTAAGTAAAAGAGAGCAGAAGTGTATTTACAGCCAGACTTGAGGTCTTCCCCCTTGTGGCTCTCCTTGGAATGTTTCAAGGACCTGGAAATCAACACCAGGGTCAAGGACAGTGCTGAAATGCACTCTGGCTATGCAGCCTAGCATACATGCAGGCAAGACCCTTAGGGGTGTTTAGACAATGTAATGATGGAGGGTAATGCAAATAGTGTGTTCAGAGCATTTACAAAACAAACTGATTCTCTGTTACTGTTTTGCTACTGGAAGGAGACTTTTTTTCAGTCAGTTACAGTTCATTAACTGCTACCATTGAATGGTTCTTATTTTAATTTCTTTGATCTAACTCAGACAGGCTTTTTCTTTTTCAGCATTCAGCCAGTATGTAAGTTTTGGCTTAAAGAAATATATAGATAATTTACATTAATGACTATTACAGGACACCTAGAAACATTCAGTCAGTCCAATCACTCAACAGGCTGAACATTTTAATCTCATCTCTTAGAAGAGAAATGCTGCCTCATGCAATGGGAAAGCTAATGGCCCACTTATTTGGGAAGAGCTCTGAAACACCCAAATCAAAAACTACAAATGTGTTGTCTTGGAAGAGGGACTATGGGGACA
>NW_010532229.1:0-7779 GCF_000687285.1 Phaethon lepturus | reverse complement strand
GTTCAGCAGAGCCATGTAAAGGGAGACTACACTGGTCTGAGACAGGAAAGGCAATTTCCAGTCTGGCCTCAGGTTCTGTGAGGGCTTTCAGTAGTCGGGAACCTAAAGGCCCAGACCCAGAAATCTCAACAAAGGGACTCAAGTGTTTCCACATCTGAGATCTGTGGTACTCAAATCTAATAGGCTGAAGTGAAGACAACTTCGTAAAGAGACCAAGTCCTTCCCTAACTTAGATTTAATTCATTATTTTATCACAAAGGTATTGTCTACACAGTATATGTTCTCACGGGATCCAGAGAGATCTTTTGTCATTTTCCTGTCATCTTCAGATTTGAAGAGTCTGCAGGAAAAGTCAGCTCTATTACCAGAGAAAGCAGACTCCAGAGTGGAATAAAGAAAACATTCCTATGCAAGTTTTATGGCACAAGCCTGACACTACTTTGGTTCAATTTTCTATAATAGAGACAGTCGGTCTCTGAAAGGGCAACAGTAATAAACACTGACAGACAAAATCCGTCCATTGAAACTTTTTCCTAATGAGAACTCAGATCTTGGCACCAGGCACAATGCCAGAGTGAGGGACCATGCTGAAGGTTAGAGCATTATACTACATGCTGATATAGCCACAATAAAGAAAAATATCAAGAGTACGAACAGCCTTTGGAGTCCAAATCTTTAGGAGGACAGTTTATTTATAAAGCCACAAACGCTTCCACTCAAATTCCCGTTGGTCTATATATGAATAGGAGAAGTGAAATAATTGTGGGAAAGGTGGAGTCAGAACGCAGAACAATTGTTTTGGTTATTTCAACTGCAACCACCCCAAGCTAGTTACCAGCTAATTTTATGGCAACTAAGCATCTGGGATTTTATTGCCATCATTTTTAGTAGTCAAAAACTCTTTTTCGATCCCACTGAAGGTTCTCCTCTGCCTCTTGATCTCCCAGAGCACTGTAAACGTGGAGCATTGTAACATAAGCCTCAAAACAGGCCTTTACTTAAACAAAGGGATGGGGTCATTTTCATTTATTTCATGGCAGCCATCCTCCACCCTTTGCTTTCCTTTGAGGTCATTTTTTGATTGTCTTGTTTTGAAGCCAGGCAATTTGTCCCACACTCACTGCTGTTCATGGGCTAATTAGAATTTTAAAAGTAATTTAAACACCCTTTGCAGGGTGCTGTTAATTCCCTCCAGATTGCTGGGAATATTAGCTTCGGTGTTTGTTTATTTTAACTGACTAAAATAATCAAACACATTAAAGATTGTACTAGATTTGGGATAATTCACCTTTAACAATAAATTAATTACAAAAGTAAGCATCCTACCTAATTAACATTGGCTTGTGCTCATTGAAAGCTCCACACCCCAAGAAGACTGTGCAGCCAAATCAGATGGTGGCAGATCTCGGTGGAGCAAGAGGCCAAGCTGGGGAGGCATGGCCTCAGCACCCTGGAGCGACCGGCAGCACGGTCGCAGAGACATCTGCAGAGTTCACCTCTTCATCACTAGCACGGGCTGGAGACCCAGCTTCTGGGACACCCCTCCTGCTGTCATCTGCGCTGGCTGGACTGTCACGGGCATGCGTGGGCCACCTCAGACACCAGGCGCACCTTGGTCTTTCTTCTTATTGCTTCAGGCCCAAGCAGCTTGAACTAGATGCTGGTTTTATATGACACCCTTCCCTGGCAGAAATCAAACCCTGACCTGAGCTCACAGACAAGTCCAGAAGAACCACAGCCCCCAGCACATCATGCCAAAGCTACATCTGCTCTCCTGCCCTGGGAAGGGCCGTCCCCCTCCCTGACTGGGCTGCTGCGGCGCCAGCGGGCACGTGCAGCTCCGAGCGCTCCTCCGGGCTCCAGCGAGGCTGCTGCTGAGCATCACGGCTCAGCCAGCCTGCACCTGTAACAGAGGCACTAACAGGGACAGCGTAACTTGGTACAAGAAACCTTGAATCCCATCAAACATGGAAATGTTCTAACCACCTTTACATTGATACCTTTAACTGAAAACTACTATATGCAAATTGTATAAACAGAATTAATTGTGTAAGAAATAATTATGATATAGCAGGAACCACTGCCAGGAATTTGGTAAAGAATTAAGTGGAAAAAAAGAGCAGCAGTTTACAGAAAAGAATTAATTCTGTCATGCATTCACAGTCTGCAGAGTAATTTCATTTCTCTTCTTCTAAACACCTCTCCATAAAGAGAAACAATTTTATGAAAAAAAATCACCCCTACACAGTCCTGCACTTTGCAAATACCCTATTATTTGTGCAAAGTTAGCATATAATTCTCAGTAAAGATTTGACACCACTTTCCACAATGAGCATTATTATAAGCAACTAAAACTGAACTGCACTTGTCATAGAAGTGCCTATGATACACGTTGGCAAGCATTAACAACCACTTCTATCTAGCATGTTAGCTTATGCATTAATACTTTGATTAAGCCCGGTAAGAACATCAAAGTAGTTGTACCTGGGTTCATCTAGCCAAGTAGCCTCTCTCCAGCAAGGGCCATAAGTTGACACCTAGAGATGAGTAAGAACTGCGCAAATGTATATGGCACTTGCCCAAGTACCATCACAGCTTCTGGCCATTTTGAACTCAAGGAATTTCTTGAATCTAACATTATTTGTCTATCTAGTAACACTCAATAGATGTCTTCTCCAAATGCTGTGCAGGCTCTCTGGGTCCCACACACTTATTGCAAAAACAACAGTGTTTGGCAAGGAGTTTCACAGACCTCCTAACACTTCTTCTGTTTGTCTTGAACACAGCTACTACAATTTATAATGACATAATTTTATTTTCCATCTATTCCTTCTCTAAAAACTCTTATTTTTTTTAATTTGCTTTTCTGGTAGTTATAGAGTATTGAGCTGATGTTTTCATGGAATTCAAGTGTGCTCTGAATTGTGGCACACACTTTTGGTACAGCTATACCACTTCAGAAATGAACAGACTTCCTAATGTGTTCACCAGTATATAATTGTAGCTTTAAAGAGATCAAATACTTTTATACCAACGTAACCATATCTGTACTTGAGGCTGCTCTAGTTGAATCGCATGTTAGTATATCAGTTTTAAACTGAAATACTTAGCAAGGCACAAGCCGCTACAGAGACCAGCCAAAACCAAATTATCATTTTACTGTATAAGAAACACTGGCTTGGAGCAGCAGCATGAGTCAATCAGCAACACTTCATAAGAGCCAATGCGCCCAGCTCTGCTGACATAAAAACCACTCCCTTACTTCTCCTCTATTATTAATACTCTGTGCTTTTGTTTACCCCCAATAGAGTTTGTATATACTGCTCAGACTCTAACACATCCATATTAATAAAGAATTTTTAAACCGTCAGGCTGGCACTGAAAGTTGAGAAGCAGTCTCTCCCTTAGGTTTCCACGGTTACTGCATCCCGAAATGCAATTCAAGCCACTTATGATATCATTTGCTCCTGGTGTAGCTTCTTGAGCTACCACTGAGGTATCGTCCCCTTTTGGATTAGTAAGCGTATGGCAAGGACGGCCACTAATCCTTCCCACTGGCATTCCCAGCCAGTGCTGTTGGGTTCAACGGGACCCACGTGGGCTTTTGCAGATTTTAGGTCAGGTGCTTACGGCTCACTCCTGGCCTGGTGGGAGTCAATGAGATTTTGCCTATGACTGAATCAGCTTTCAACTAAGACATATTTGTTAAAACACCTGAACTGGCTTCCTAGAGAGGTGGTTGGTGCCGCAAGCCTGTCAGTGTTCAAAGGGCATTTGGACAGTGCCCTTAACAACATGCTTTAACTTGGTCAGCCCTGAACTGGTCAGGCAGTTGGACTAGATGATCGTGGTAGCTCCCTTCCAACCGTAATAGTCTCTTCTATTCTATATGTACTGATGGCATTTATAAGTCCAGCATTTTCCAAGAGAAAGCACAAGGCAGTGGATAGCACCACAGGCCCAGGTTGGTGACCTCCCAGGTCCATGCATTAGATATGGTCAAAGGCCTTAAGAGTGTCATCGTACTTCCACAAATCCAACACTAAAGCTCCAGAGAGCCTGACAGACTAAAGCCAATGAGAACCCACTTAAAAAGCAGCATAAAGAAACATGAGAAACACATAGCTTGTTTGTAAGCGTAGCTGACAGCTAACAGAATAGTAAGTGAAGACGACAATAACTATATATAAAAAAAGTCCTTAGAACAGCTGAGATTACAGGTCTAACATATTTTCAGCTACTCAGTCCCACAGATAATCCTGCAGTAATAGAAATCACCAAGGAGACAATGGGATAGAAGCCTGTGTAGCAGAGATGCAGAACACAGTGCATTACAGACTAAAGCTTATAGGAACAGTTAATTTAAATAATGTGCAGGCAGCAGGGCACCATGGTTCAACATGTGCAACACGTTTGGGGCCCAATCATGAGATGAAAAGCAAGGGCTTCAGCAGATGAGTCTACAAGAAAGAGATCTAAACACCTATGCTTAAGAATGTGAAAATTCCATTACGTATTCAGGGATACACTCTGCCATCCCATGCCTCCCAGAACTGGGTGTCCTGTCCCAGGAATGGAAGGGCATTATCCAAAGTGGATGATCTCCTTACGAAGAACAACCATGCACAATCAAGCCAGATGTTCCTTAAGTGAGACGTAATATCAAGTTTCCTAGATTCAGGTATCTTGAAAGGCCAGTTGCTGAGCTGCCATCAGCTGAAAACAAGCCCTGCTGAAGCATCTGAAAGTCTAGAGGCTGAGGCAGTCTTTATCCATTTTTAAGGGATCATGGCTTAAGGAATTAATTCAGCCTGAAGGAAAGTACACTACCAAAGAAGAAATACAGAGAGATGCAAATCACCATGATTAACAAACAGAAAATAATGCAAAATGTACTTCTTCCAAGCATTTTACTACACTCAGTTAAAAATGTTTTAATTTCTTATCAGTCTAGCTATGTTTATCTACAAACATATAAAATTACATTATGTGTCCCTTCTGGTGGATAAAATGGCAAATAGTTAACAGCATGCAAAAGTAATCAGGGCAGCAAGCGGAAAAAAAGCTCTCTTCTACTAGAATTTACACATGGAACCTGGAAAGAGAGACTAATTGCTCCCTGGGACCCTCTGATTAGCTAAATCTGACTTGTAAACAGCTGCAAGATCATGATATCAAGGAGTGGGTACCTCTGTTTTCTGTCTCACTGGCTGCTTGCGACACATTTTTCCCCTGATTTGAGCTGATTGGGCCTCTCATTTACCAATTAGGGGATGAGACTGAACAGGGAGGAATGGAGGATGATTAAAAATCTGCTCTTTGCTATTTCTGCACAACTGTGGACCATTCTCTTCCAAATTAAATCTGGCTTCTGGCTGGCAAGCTAACTGGCAAATGCAATCTCATTCCCCAAGTGCCAGAGCGCATCAGCTGTACATGTGCTATTTGTGGTCCATCTGTGGGAAACACGACATGCCGATTGCTTTCAGGTGGGCTGGGAGGGGGATGCAGCACCATCAAGAAGCAAGTCACTGAGCTTTCCTACTCTTCCCACCCAAGTGGATAAGGTTTTGGAATCTTTGAAACTATGCTAAAACAAGTTTGGCAATTCACACCATTTCCAACTACCTACTTTTGTCAACAGGTCTGGTAACTAAAAGTATCGTTCTTTAAATGGGAAGACAGCGGCAATGAAATCTTTTCATGGTTTAAAAATAATTGTAATGCGATCTAGGAGTTCTGGCAGGTGATACTGTGGGAAGGGGTTTTTTTTTCCTGTTTGTCCACTCCAAGTCTTGAGCTAGGGTAGGCTGCAAATGAACTGAACCCACACTCAGGGAAAAAGAGTTCAAACATGGCTATCTAAAATTTACTCCGAGCCAGATGAGAAGCAAAACACACATCCATAGGAAAACCATATTCTCCATAGTATAGTTCTTGGGCACAGGCCTCCCACGGAAAGGCTTTATTCCAGTTTCATAACCTTTATAATTTTATAATCTCTATCTTGGGAAGGATGTAGTGTTCTGAGGACAGCTCGCTTCAGAATAACATGGGTTTTCTTCTGAATAATTGTGTCATATTCTTTTTTTTTTTTAGACTGATTTTCCAGAGAGAGGAATGTCATGTTATATTTTATGATGTCACAGATCTTTTTCAGCATGAGCGAATACTCTAGGTGAATAACAGCACAGAGGTAGCAACACCAACCAGAATTACAGCTCACTTCTCTAGCTCTGATTCAGCAAATAGGTAGAGCGAGCTGAACAGGCTTAGTAACTCAGGCCCATTTGTCCCTCTCTAATTTGTCCTAAGTAATTTCTCCCAATAATTGCCATAATTGGCAAATTCAGTTCAGGAGAAACTCGGGAGGAAGCCTGTTCATAGTTACCAGTGCAGATTAAAGTGAGCTGCCAGAGTTGCAAGGGGAAGCTAACAAGGCACCTGGCTTTATTACGCTTGGAGTAAGCTGGAGCTGTCAGTCTTCCACTCTTGAGTACTCTCATTTGAGAGAAGCACAAGATCTTGAGTGCCTCTTGTCCTCTGTGATTGCATCTGCACTCTAGTCCTGCCATCCTCTTGGAGTTTGACTAAGCCCCATGATCACCAAGAGCTTGTTTGCTGTTTTTTCAGTGTACGTGGGGTCGATCCATTTTTTTGTTGTTGGGGTTTTTTTGCCCTTGTTTGCCTTGCCACAGCTGAAAGCTGATGCACACAGCCACTGCCTGACATTGTCAGTGGGGAAATTATGTCAAACACTGGTACCCATACTGTTGACTGCAGCTTAAGCCAAAAACCACAGCAAGTGGCCTGACTGCACAGCATTGAATTAAAACGTTGCGCTTATGAATAAGCTTCCTTGACATTAATATGAATAAAATGGCAATAAGCCTATATTTTATATTCTGTCATTTCACTCTGCATGACTAGTACTGTAACTTTGCATGCTCCCACTACACTCATACAGATTACACTTACAAATTGCCCCTCTGAATAAAGAGCACGGTGCAGGGATGACAAGTATTGATTTTCAATCTCCTTCCAAAATGACTCTATCATTGCAAGTAAGTCAGGCAATTTGCCTCACTTTACACTTCAGGCTATAGGCCTCAGATCACATTGACAGGCCTGATCCTTCAGGATATGTTTAATTAGAAAAGAAATGAAAGGAATTACTGTAAATCAGCACTTAGTCAGTGGTGCTACAGATTTGTAAAGCTCCTTCCTCCCCCTCTCACGAACGAACTGCCTCATTTATTCTCTTATCCTCACCAGAAGTTTGAGGTGGTTGTTTCACATCACTTAGAATTGCTGCTTTTTCTCTAGGAAATCCCTGGCCATGGTCTAGCCGGCATTTCGCTCTGCGTCGACAGGTCCTCAGGCGCTGGCACTGCGATGAAGAAGAGGCACACCAGCACCCCTGACACGGGGTGACACGGGCTCACCTCCCCCGCCAGCCAGAGAGACGGGCCGTGCCACGCACCTGCCCAGCACTTCTGCCTTCAGAACTACCTTTCAACCTGATTCTGACTAACACGCAGTAAAAGTACATCTCGCTGGAAGGGAATTATAATACCGTTCAGCGCTGTGCACACTCGGCAAGCCGCTGCGCGCTCCCAAGGGTGCCCCGCAGCGCAGCTCTGGGACCGAGGCCCCCGCGGCCTCAGGGCCCAGGTGAGGCCGTTGGTTAATAAGTTTCTTCCACGAACGGCAGGAGTTTTTGGCACTTTATGGTGCTTTTGAGGTGCTGTGAGGCGAAGGTTTCTTTCCCCCCCCCCC
>NW_010532228.1:0-5087 GCF_000687285.1 Phaethon lepturus | reverse complement strand
TCCCACCGCAGCCGGCGCCTTCAGCCGCGCACCGGGCCCTCGTGAAGTTGCATCACCCTCAGCGCCTGCTCTTCAGCATCCTTCACCTTTGTGTCCCGCGGCCGCCAGCCCGCGCCGTCACGCACCACAGGTCCTTGCTCCGTGCTTTCCCATAATCTCGCTCATTTCTTCCGTACTAACAGCCCATTGCTCTCCGGTTTGATTTCTCATTTACTTGCCACGAACTTAACAGGAACCAGGCACCAAAATCTGCCCAATTCCTGGAGAGTTTTTGATGCTTACAGATTCTAGTGTTAGCAGTTACGCGATTTTTTTTTTTTTTTTAAATTGTATTTTCAAAATCCTTGGAGACCTGAGCATAAAAAGCTGCAAGGGTCCACCAAAAAAGTGTCCCCACATGCATTCTATCCCAGAGCCTGGAATAGCCAAAGTGCATTTTAGCTTTTCCACACAAGTATGTGGGTAAGCAGACGCTACCTAAAGACTTTGGGGAAAAAAATCAGGTTTTGGGTTACATCAAGGTTTTTTCACTGCTTGAAAATTACTGCCATTGAAAGTGAAAGCTCCCGCTCTGTGGGACTGCAGAGCTCACGCACACCACTCGCACACCTTCCGCGCACGGAAACAGCCACAGCCAAGGGGATTTTTCTGACTTGCAACACCGGAGAACTTTACCCCCCGAAACTACCCATGAACTTAGGCCAATGACCCCAAGTCAAGCTTCAAAATCATTCCAGATACGGAGCCAGATCAAAAGTCACTAGCTGGAACCGCCTGCCTTTGATACCTTAAGCCCCTGTTACCAATACTGGGCGAGACCGTGGGGCTAAACTCCTCCCGCAAGAAATTTTTCTTTAGCTCAATACAAAATTTATTTTACCGTATGTAAAATTCATTTGCGTAGTTGCACACCCTAGTAGGCTTGAATGGGGCGAAGGAGCATTTCAACTCCCAGTGCAATTTATTATTTAAAAGCAGTAAAATTACATTGCTGATAGGAGAGCCCAGGCTGAGAGCAGCGGTGATGTAATGGGTAATGCAGCTCCGCTCGCTGTATGAACCGCGCTGTACATTAGCGTGCTGGCGAGGGTGGTTGCTCCTATCAATTATTTATAGTCTTCTGGCGCGCAGCCTGGAGAGGGTCACGTCGCTGAAAGCTAACTTTATCTTCATTGTTCCCAGCCTCCTGCCCAGCTGTCGCTCCGCTCGCTAATGTAACAGCCCCAGCGCCGCGCACAAGGACGCGGCACCGCTGGCTCGGGTCCGTCCCGCCCCGGGCTGGAACGGGAAGGTGGGCTCCTACCCACTGCTGGGGTCTCAATAATCTTCGTTAAGGTGCTGACTTGGCTGTTTAAAATCTGTGTTTGAGGCTCTACCAGGCACTGGGAAGATTGAAAAACGGAGTGTTTCAGGGCGAGCACATGGCATGCTTCGGGGAGCGGGAGGCGGGACGTCAGCGGTGTGACGGGGCTCTCCGGGTCTGCTACCGTGCCACACGAAGGGCAGGTTGCGACACACGTTTTCCTACATATTACAGCAAGAGCTATTCAATAATGTATGAGGGGGGAGGGAGAAAGCACACTTCAGCTTTCCAGAAAAAAAATAAAATTCAAAAAACAAAAACCAAACCACAGAAAATTACAATTAAAAAAAAAAAAAGGAAAAAGTCTTTCGTAGTTTTTTTTTTTTCAGCTACAAACTGAAAGTGCACGGCCACAGTCTGATTCTCCTGTATTTCACCACCACAGCAAGGGAGGGACAGTGTCCCGTTGTACCGGCCCACCAGGCAGGAAAGCGGCTCTCAAGGCTTCCTCACTACAACTCACCAGCACACCTCTTCCGCTATTCGCCCGCAAAATTCAATCTACCATCAGACCTTCAAGATGTGCTTTTAAACACGCTGGTCAGTTGGCCCGAAACCTGTATTAAAGCGATTCAGTTTTAACTTCAGTGGCTCCAGGGTCCGCGCAAGAGACGCTGCCCTGGGAAATGGCTCCAGCAAAAATCAGGTACAGGAAGATCTTGGTCCTATCCCGCTGACCAACAGGACTCACATAGCCCGTACGTTGCATCAAATGTCTATCCCATACCTCAAACAAACAAACAAACAAGTTTTGAAATAAAAGCTTAACTAGTAAAAAGCCAGGGAAACAACGTGAATTGTCCTGCAATGAGGGCTGCCTGTCTTATTGTAAGCAACAAGAAGTACCCAGATCTGGTTTAGATGTGCAAAACAATCCGATGATCGCGCCTGAAAACAACGCGCAGCAATTTAATGAAAAACACAACATTTGCACAAAAAGGAAGTTGTTGAAAAAGAAAACGTGGCCCCAGAGGAAGCAGGTTCATGCTTCTGCGGCACAAACGTGGGCCCCGGAGAGGCTCCTGCTGCGGCACTGCCGGGGCTGGCACCGTCCTCCCCTCCGGCAGCACCCAGTGCACCGGGAGCCGAGCTGGGGAAATCTCCTCAAATTCGGCACGGATTCCCAGGTTGCCACAGGTAAGGCGAAAGCAGCAGGCAAAGCGTTTCACAGTACTGCGATTCAAGCAAACACGAGATAAAAAATTGTCATTAACCTTCAACCAGTGAAAGCCAGCAGTGACCATTTTCTGCAACTTTTCTGCACTATGAAAACCGGGAGAATTCTGCTCAAAACTCCAAAAGGGGGGAAGTGGGGCAGCCACGGGAGGAACAAGCTGGTTCCCATCCTAGAGCCGGCACCACCATGGAAAACCGGCGTTTGACCAGGAGCCGAGCCCGGAGCGTGCAGACCACACACGGCTCCCACCGCACCGGCATCTTCAGGGCCTTTAGATCCGCTCCGAATCCAAGATTATTTCCATGGCAACTATCTGGAGAACTTATTAAGTAAAAAAAACAAGAACAGTTTGAACACACAGAACCTACATTCGTAACGTACTAGCTGACTAAATTAGCAGCGCTAAGATTTTTAGTAATCAAAATAGACCATATTCGAGCAACCCAATCTTCTCTTTGCCACAGCTAAAAAGAAAAATCTGATAGTAATATCAAGGGCGGGGGGAGAAGGGGGAATTACAGGTTTTCTAAGACCACAGCCCTATATCAAGCCAAGTCTTAATCCCATCCAAGTGGTTCAAGAGACATTATTTTAATATCTGACAGTTCAAGTACTGTTAAATAAGGCTCAGTTTCCAAGAGATGATAAACTTCATTGCAAGGCACCTACTACAGAATCAAAAAGATTACCATCGCACGACACAAGGCCCTTATCTAGTACAAAAATTCTCCGAATCACCTCAAATTTGTACAGAAAACCCCACGTAATTTGCAACCCTGCCCTTCCAAGCTCTGTGTAGTACCGGGTATCCCTCGCCTGCCCAGCGCCAGCCCGAAGCAGTGCTTGCGCAAGTGCTGTCCCGCGCGTGCTGGCTAATTCGACAGACACGCAGTATCATGCCTGATGCTGAGCGACCCGGCAGTGCCAGCGTGGAAAGCCACTGGAGCTGGCAGCATCCTCACGCTCATTTACAAGCTACTCATCTTCCTCACTTCACTCAAGCATTAGTTTACACAGAAGAAGAAAAAAATCAGTGGACCTTTGTCATATTTAGGTTGAAAGGTTCGTGAGTTTGCAATATTTGCTCTGAGAAAGGACAATTCGCTTATTAAAGCTAATTTCAAATAAATTAACAATTAGCAAAACCTGTCATTGCAACACTGAAAAGGATTCGTCTTGCTCGATTTGATGATTCTGTAACCGAATTCCTGTTTCCTTCCAGAATCGGTCTGCGGAACAGCACAGGAGGCGTGACAGAGCGCCCGGGAAGGTTCATAAACGACAGAATATGCTTCTGCCTCCGGCAAGGAGCACGCTCCCAGCTACACACATCGACTGCGAGACGGCAAGAGGGGACGGGGACGTGCCAAGCGTCGGGCTCACGCAGCACCACGTGAGGACACGGGACCCCGATGCGGGGTTTGAGCAGCCCGTCTGGAAGCGCAGGCGTGTGCAAGCCGAGCAGCATCCTCCGCTCCCAAACTCGCGGGAATTGAGTGGCTACCTCGGTACCGACGCGAGGCTCAGCCCTGCAGCAGCAGCTACAGTTCCACCTAAGCACAGGGATGAGTAAATTACCAAAGTTTTGGCAGCACTCGAAAACAAATGCTGCCCAAGAATTTCGTAACAGCAATTCAGAGCGAGAAGTAAGTCTGAACAGGAATGATTTTGAAAGGGCTTAAAAAAAAAAGGCGGTTAAACGAACTGTTGGCTCGGTCCCTAAGTCCAGCCAGGGAGATTATATGCATTATTGATTTACCTTAGAACAACTTGGGAACTCATTTCCAACGGTTTCTAATGGAACCTGGATTTTCTCAGTCCTAATCTGCCTCGTGAGGTTGAGCCTCCTGCAAGGAAATACAATACCACAGCATTAAAATGGCAGCTGTCAGATGTACAACAGCCCCATTCATCTAATGAAGAGATGGTGCAATGGTGATAGGGATTTTTAAAAGCTACTCCAAAAGGCTCCTTTGCAATTAGAGCGAGCGGTGAGAACATCGCGGCGAGGATGGCCTTGTGCGTGCCTACAGATAATGGTGCAGACCTGCAAGTCTGGGGATTTACAGAAAACAAAGGAGGCCATGAAAAGTTTATTTTTGTAATATCAGCTTGCACACGCTATCTGTAGTCCTTTCAGAAGCAACGCTGATGAGCGGTTTGAGCAGAGACAGCCACAAACGTCCAAAACATTTGGGCAAGTCAGTTTTTCAAGAGCCGCAGCTGTAAGACGCGCAGAGTAACGCCTTGGTGTCTATTCTTAGTAAAGTGCCGGACAGAGACAGCAAAGCATACGTACAGCCAGTAAACAATTCTTCCTTATGACAACCAAAGCCGTTTTAAAACAAATTTAACAAAAAACCAAAATTTACTTTTAAAAGTAAATTCCCGTCTCAACAAATTAAGATCTTTATGAGGGTGCGCGAGCACCAGCCCCCATTTGCAGGCACGACGCGCTCGGAGTGCCCAAGAAAAGGAAGCCGGTTTGTGGCAATCTCAGCACCGAAACGGGCGACCTCGTATGCGGCCAGGCGCCGCAGGACTCGC
>NW_010532227.1:0-1288 GCF_000687285.1 Phaethon lepturus | reverse complement strand
TGGCGGGCGATGCACGCCGTGCTGCGCAGACCGTTGAAACACGGGAGCGGCGAAAGAAATTGAATCCAGCCAGAGAAGACAGATGCTATTAGGGTAACCCTCCAGAGAAAATCGAGGCGATCACTGTGAAGTCGATTCCCCTCTCCCCTCCCGAGGGGGTTTCCACAGACCCGTGTATCACCAGCCCCGAGAGCAGCGTGGAGGGTGGGGAAGGCAGGGCTTGCACCCACGAGGCGGAACAAAGCGGCTCTGTTATTTCTGGACCAGCACCCTCTTTCCAGCGTCGATCCCCAGTGCTCTAAAGGCCCTTCACAGAGTTCGGTGTGTTCAGCCCAGCAGCGGCATCATCATCGCGCGGCTCCTGCAGAACAGGGGAGCCGGAGCCGGTTCCCTGCCAGGCAGCCCTTCCCCGGGGAATGAAATCCTGAAGGGGTGAAAGGGAGTTGGAGGATGACCTGGGCTCCGGGTGAAGCTTGTGCTGCGAGCTGCAAAGCGCCGAGGTGGTTCTCAATGCCCGCGTGGCCATTGTTGGCCATTATTGGCCATTTCCTACAGCGAGTGGGACTGTAGGTTTACGTACTTCCGGAGATCCCAAGGGTTTTGCTTTCCAGATAGCCGAGTGGTGGAGGCGGCACGGAGCTCTGCTTGCCTGGAGGAGACAGCGGAAGGGACCGTCACGGCTGGGAACCGGGAAGAGAAGGGGAATTAATTCATGGTCCTCTGTGGCCGTTTTAGGTAAGACAACCAGTCATCAGGTTAAACTGCAGCAAGGGAGACTTAGAGCAGATACAAGGGAAGATTTCTACCTTAGAGTAGCCTAGACAAGCCCTTTAAGTCCCTTCTTCTATGTTTCTGTGTTTCGATAAATCATAACGTTTATCTTGTAAAGATCTTTAAGCACCTAAGCTCCCGGGAGATTTCCCAGCGCGCTCTCCAGCAGTGCCTAATGCCCCATGACATCCATTAGCACGAGGCTCAGCGCCCGCAGATGTCTGCCTGCGGTGCCGGCGTCGAGCACAAAACGCTGCTGAGATTTTTGACCCAAGTCCCTTTTGAAAAGGGAAAACTCAGCCCGAACGTTTTTCTTTTCCTTTTGAAAAGAAACATCAGTGCGTGCTTTGCTCCCCCAAATTGCTCGCGTACCCGCAGGAGCCTCCTCCATAGCCGCATCCCGGCCCCCCAGGGGGAACGCTGCTGGTGGGCTGCCTTGGCCCACGGGGGCTTTGGGCAGGACGGGGCTGGCTTGAAAACTCGGTGCTTGGTGGAGACGGGGATTAAAACACACAGG
>NW_010532226.1:0-41858 GCF_000687285.1 Phaethon lepturus | reverse complement strand
ATCAATAAGTGTTTAATATATATATAAAATATATATGTTAAATTACACTGAATTTTATATTATATTATATATATTAAACACTCATGGGAAGTTTCTAACTTGCTGTGTGATTCACAGCTGTGTGAATCCCTCCTTCAGTTTCTGAATGAGTGAAACCCATCAGAGTTTATATTTTAATATTTAGTCCTTCTGTTATTTTTTCTCTTTCTACCCTCTTGCTGTTCTTTCCTGGTTAGCAGTTGACATGCACCTGCCATGTTTTAGGAGGTGCTTTTTTAGCTCTGCCAGCTATCATCTGCTGTGGGCACTCAGAAACCAGCAGTCTGCTAGGAGCATTTCTGAAAATCTTCTGTAAGTTGTAGTTGAAACTGCCGGTAACTTTAGATTTGATTTATGAATTGAGTAAAACTTTTTAGTCTGTAATTTATTCAAAAGCCTGTGGTCCCTGACAATTTTGCGTGGCTAATATTTTATTTTGGGATATAAAACAATGTAGCAAGAAAGCTGCTAAAAACGAAGAGCTAGCAAATGATCTGGTACTCGTTCTTCCTGCAAGAGTTATAGCAGAAATGTAAGTAGATCAGAGGGTATTTAATTATTTAGGTTCAGATTTCAGGTGGGACATATCCAAAGTAAAATATGAATGCAAGAATAAATTGCTTGCCTCTATGAACACAAAGGCTGCGGAGCCAGGCATACACATTTATTTACCATGCGGAGAAAATATTTACTTCTAACTCATCTATAGACTTCTTCCCTTCCAGCGATATGGAAGCAGTTTTGCGGTCAGTGGGATCTGCTGGATGTCCTTTCCTAGTTCAAGTATTAGATATTGTACGTGAAGCATGCAGTCCTGTGTGTAATGTACTCCATCTGTTACAAGACTGAAAGGAACATTTGGTGCACACGCCTGCCAAATGAACTGCTGTGAGCTGCCAAAGTGTAACGTGTTAAAAGGGAGAGAAGGTTGAATTTCCCGATTCCCTGATGCCTGGGAATGTGGCAATTGGAAAATAATTTCTTGTGTGGCATACAGTGGAAGAATACAAAATTATTTATATTCCCCTCTCCCTGGTGTTTCCAGTCATTTCCCCACCTTCCACCCGTGTCCACAGTTGTCTCTCTCAGCAGTGAGCGGAGGTTTGCTGCCACCGGGCATTACTCAGTCTCTCCCTGAGGTGCACAATCAGGCATCCTGTTTTTCCCTTGGAATCTCCTTGCCTTCTATTTCAGAAATATCACTTCTCCGCTAGAAGTCGTGGCTGCCAGCAGAGCGGGGTTTTTTTAAGCCTAGGAACCAGGCCAATGAGAAGATTCTGGGTGCATGATGCATCCAGTTGGTGTTGCGTTAGAGCGATGGAGACTTGAGATAGTTCCCAAGGGGGAGCTCGCGACCCCCCTTAAGGTAGTAAGCGTGCCCACAGTCACAGAAGAATACACCTCTCTGCTCTTCCTCCATTTCCTTCTACTCGGTGCGAGGGTGGCTTGAGGTAGACTGGAGGATGTGGCACGCGGACAATTGCAGGCTTCTGGTGCATTGCCAAGGTGTGTTCCTCCTGCTCAGCTTAGAGCCTTTTCTTGCCGCTCCTCAGCTTTGCTCTGTGGAAGAGTTAGTCCTTGGTCAGTGGTGGAATGAGGGGGAGGGCAGAAGGATTTCAGGAGATGGCTTGGCCTCAACTTGCTCCTGTGGCAGAAAAAAAAAAGTAATTTGCAGGGCATAAAAATGACCCCCTTCTTGTCCCACCAATCGGCACAGGGCAGTGGAAGTCTTTGAGCTTCTGAATTGCACAGGCTGGGCACTGCCTGCATCAGCACTGTGCAGGACTGACAACATAAGCTCTAATTAGAGTCTATCAAGCAGATAGACTGACCCAAAGCCCCAAGTTCCCATGGTCTGTGGAAAAGAGGTTGAAAACTTGAGTGAAAACCTGTTCTGTTGTGGGGACGTGCACCTAATGAGTGTGTGTATGGTGCAAGGGATAGACCATTTGGAAATCTGAATATCTGATATTTGGAATACTTTGCTGCTTGATTCCCTGAGGATCATGTGTGCGAATAGAGGACATATGGTGATGGATGTAGATGCAAAAGGACAAAATACACTGATGTCAGCAAAACAGAAACAAGAAGTGAGTGGGTGTACAATGAAATCTGCAATAGCCAGATCATCTCTCTTTCCACCTCTCCCCTCATTTTCCATGAATAAAAGATAAGCCTGTCAAGGCTACCGTCTAGACTGTGTATTGAAGAAATTTCTGCAGAAACAATGGGATCACGAAACAAATCGCACTGAAACTTGAAGGTTTTAACAGGTTTTAAATTCTGGTTTCCCTTTTGAGAATGTTTGCTTTCGGGACATTCTGCTTGAATAGGTAGTTCTTGGTTGTGTTGAAAGGGTTGAGGTTTCCCTTTGCCTGTGCAAACAAAGCTGAAAGCTCTGATTTAGACAGAACTATTGTGTGCCTTAATTTAATTGAACAAACACAATCAGCTATAATGAAAACAAAGTATTTCTGTGCTGTACTGCGGGCGGGTGTTGCACTTCTCAGGGATGGATTATGAGGTTGACAGGATCTGCCCTAGCACAGTTTGGTATTGTCTTTCTCTTTACTGCTTCTCATGGGGATTCATGTTGAAAAAAATAATAATTACAAAAACCAGAGAAAGTAATGATGCATAAAATATGATAACAGAGCAGAACTGCATCTGACCCAGAACTCTTTCTAAATGGTCAATGGGGTCACTTATGAGTAACTGTGGCAAAGCACAGGGAATGATATAGCTTAATAGACCAGAAATTTTGTAGGTGGTCCAGTACAAATTAAATTTCAGGTACTGTTCTATCCCTGACTACTCAGTTTTCTGCTTGGCTGATAGCACATAGTTTCGCCTGGGTCCTGTCTCCTGATTGCTTCGGGATGGAAGGCACACCGTAGGAAATGTGCATGGCTGCAGCATTATGGCAGTTCCCTGCTGCTTGGGAAACTGCAGAGCAGCCATTGAAACTGGGGAAACTGGGTATAATTTAAGGTCAGCAAGTAATGATGATCCATCTTGGGCAAAGAACTAGTACGGCTCCAGGGTTAGGTGGCCCACCCTTTAACTCAAGTCCTGTGGCATACAGAGCATGAGCAAACCCAAGGATCTGGAGATAATGGTAGCCACTTGAGGATGCAGATATTTATTGTCAGTATCTAGTGATCAGTCTAACTTTATGCCCTAATAAATTTAAGGCCATGGTGCTAATTAGCTCCTCCTCTTTTCCTAGTTCTATGCATGTGTAGGAGAAGCAGGCTGACGCATACAGGTGTCTCACATAAGGACCCAACAGCAAAAATGACAGATAAAGCAAAGGAGGAATTTCATCAGTTGATAAAACAGGGTGTTATTCATCTAAGTTCAGACAGTAGCTGAAGGCACGATTACTTTCATAAAACCAGGCAAAGTAAGAACTTGCCTAAACCCAAAGTTTTAGCAAAAGCCACAAAACGCAGACTCACAGGAACAGTGTAAGAATTTGAATACATTTCAGATTGTACAGGTATTTTTCAGCTAAGCACAAGGTATCACCTCACACATTCCTTAGTCTCAACTCATGAAAGGTTTACTGAGGGCTCCCACAGGATTCAGTGGGAGCTAACCTTCTAGACTGGCTTCTGGACCTAGATGCCAAGTTGAAATAACTGCAATTGCCTCAGCAACCATGTGGCGTGAGACAGATCTTTCAGGGTATGCTGCCTGGGGACAAGAATGATTAATACTGCAGTAAGCAGTGGTGCAATATTCTGCAGCACATCACACCCCCCACACCTTTAAAGTGAAGTGGATTTCACTTTAAGCTGAAAGAAATTAGTTATGTTTGAGAACGCCTGTGTAGTGACAGATGAGTTGAACAAGGTGGAAGAAAAGAGGAGACAACTGTACAAATGGAAAGGCTTCCTCAGCTGCAACTCCCTGAAAACCGAAGCCCTACACAGACTCCTTTGCAGCTAACTAGTATAAACACATCTCTCATTTGTCTCAGTGGAGTGTACGTGCTGGGGTGTAGAGAGGTGTATGTTTCTTGACTGCAGAAGGCACTGAGAAGGGTGGAAAGAGGAAAGCCTTGGGCAATTAAGAGCTGGGTGCTCCAGAAGCACTTCTAGACAGTCTGAGGTTGATGAACAATCCACATAGTCCGAGATTAATAAACAATCCACCACCATGGCCACTGCAAGGCAGTAGTGTGAAGGAAGATTAAAGCACCGAGTAGCCTCAGAAGAGTTAATTCCAAGGGGGGGAATCCTCCTCCTTTTTCAGAATAATACCAGTAAGGGGGAAAAAAAAAAAAAAAAGAGAGACGAGTGAAAGAAAGCTGGAGGCAGAATGTGGTTGCACACACTTTCATGAACACCTCTGTGCAGGAATCACCGGCAGTGGCAGGAGAGCTGAAAACCCCCGGTCGAGGAGAAGGCTCCGCCGGGGCCATTCAGCGCCGCTTGCCTTCTGCAGCCCACTCCCTTTCCCCCGGGACGGTGAGGTCACCGCGGATACTCTTCCCCTTGGCTGCGCGCCACGTGCTGAAGTGCATTTGGAATGCGATCCGTGTTAGCAACAAGCTCGTGCTATACCGAGGCCATTCTTGGTGTGTTGCTTGTGCTGTAATGCCCCTCGTATAATTACGGTTTAATTGTGATGCAGTCGTTCAGGCTAACCTATGGCTGCATTATTTCACGCTTTTCTGTGGATTTTACTCGGCCCGTTTGGCAACTGTCTCAGCAACAAGCCATGATAGGATTCTTCTTCCGTTTGTTTATAAACGCTATATTCCTGCCTGATAGCGTAACATTACACATGGTTCTCAAAAGGACACACTAGCCTTTTTGCCCCGCAGTTTCTGTAATTCTACCTGCTTCCTTCTCAAGCAACACTGAAGCATACATACCTCCCTCGCGGCTAATCGCGCGCTTCAGTGTGCCCAAAACCTGCAATTGTCCCCTTCCCTGGTGGTAAATACCTTTTGTCTTTCAAAACGGTGCTGCAGGTACTGCATGCAAAACGCAGACTAAAAGAACAACTGAGCTGCAGGGAAGAGGGAGAAAAATGCAAAATGAATTCACTTATTATTCCTTAGGGAGAGTCTTTGCGCGTTATGGAAAGCTGCAGGTGCGATCGCCCTGGGGCCAGGGTGTGGGCTGTTCTGATACTACAGTGGCCGGCAGACGTGAACGCAGTCTCACTCCTCTTTCCATGCCCAGACTGCAGCAAGGGCTGTGGAGGGTCTCAAAGCAACAGACGCACATCAGAAAAAAAAAAAAAAAACAAAATACAAGTTCAGAACAGCAATTTTTCCAAGGCCCACCAATTTGAGACAAGCAGTAATCACTGCTGGCTGCATTTGTAAGAGGGACAAAGGCAGATCTATCCGTGCTGGTGGTTACAGTTGTTATAGGTACGCAAATATGCCTGCAGATGTTTACTCTCCACTAGGAAAGCTGTTGGCAAGAGTGGGATTGTTGAAAGTAGGCTGTGAGATACACTTTGTGCATGGATTGCTGCTGCCAACTTAGTGGAGTACATGCTGAGTGGTGCTTAAAATGCCTTCTGATCGATATTACAATGGTAATGCAGGGCCACATTTAGCCACAGCTTTAAGTGTGTGTGAAATTAACTTCTGTACAGCCAGCAAGAAAAAATGCAGGTGTAGATTAGAGACTTTGTTGAAGCAATAACCTGTGACAATCTAGGCTGCATCAGTAAAACCACAAATGGCAAGGTAGAAACCACTGATTTTATATTGGCTGCAGTGGTAAGTAATAGAAGAAATCTTCCTGTATTCTCCCCACATTAATTTCCACCCGAGATTAAATTTTGTTCTCTGCTATTCTGATTATCTAAATGAAGATCCCCAAGCAAGGTCATCTTACACAGCTATGTGCAATAATGCTCAAGGACAGCCAGTGTACATCATAACAACATTTCATGGTCTAGTCCCAGTACAATGGTGAACTAACTGCAAATCAGAAAAAGGTAGACCAGGAGGAGACGTATTGTCATTTGCTATGGCCCAGTTAAGGGCTAAAGAAACCATAGCTTTTAGGAAACCTTGTCAAACAAAAGTTCCAGGTACTTCGTTCATTCTCTAGAGCATTTTTTCAAATATGTTGCTTCCCCTTGTACTAAATGAAGTGTCTTCGGAGACAAGATACTCTTTCACCTAGATTAGCTAAAACATAATGGGGAAAAAATAAGATACATTTTCTGTAATTCAGAAAATGCTATCAGAAATGGTCCTTAAGTTTTGTTTCATTTGTCTCAAGGCCTCAGGAGGTAGGTAGGAAGTATATTGCCATCAGGGGGACTTAAACTTTTGTGAGTTTTTTTGTATTTTAACTATAGAAGAGGCTTCCACTAATCTCACTGAATCAAATGTTGTCTTTTGGACAGTGAGGACAAATTTTCAGAAACTGGCTAACATTTCAACACCTCAACCTAAGTCACTGTTAACGGGCCCAGAGCTTTGGGGAATATGCAAGATACATGTTCAGTGAATGCAATAATCATGAGTCTTTGATCACAGATGTTGGATATTGCCAGCAACTGGCAAGTGCACATGATGCTGTCTTTCCTGTGTTTGGTTTTTAATTTATTCCTGATTGGGATTCCCCAGCTCTCTCTATATATTCTTCCTATCATTCTGCTTTTGTCTTTTCTCAAACTTGCTACTTAGAAGAGGTAGTCCTAACAAGAGAAAGAGTAGGAGAGGACTATCTACAGTTAAGCTTGCCTTTTAGTTTCTAATCGGCATCAGATAAACTAGCAGACTGCCATGGAACAGAATCTTATTACTTGTATTTATTCTTTGTCATTTGGAAGTTCATGTAAGTCCCAAGCAGTACCAAAACCTAAGTATACAAGATGGTAAATAAAACCAGAGCATGTCAGGGACATCCCTGATACTGTAGGTGACTTCTGAAAATGGGTGAAATGTTACGTGGAGAAGGAGGAAGAGAAGCATGAATACAGAGGTGAGGACTGGGTGGGAAACCATGGAAGAGCAGGAGTAATAATGAGGTAGGAAACAGTGCTAAGGTTGAGTATGACAAATGGCAAGAAGCAAGGAAAGCTTGCTTTAAACAGATAGCAAGAGCAGGAGAGATGGTGGAAACAGCGCTGTGAGAAAGAGAACAAGGAATTAGAACAGGCATGAAGCGAGGAGGAAGAAGGGGAAAGATGGAAGACAAAAAGAAAGAAGACAAAACATAGTGCGAGACTTTATGAAGAAGAAGGAAAGTGGCACAAGTATGGTGAGACAGTGGAGAAGTGATGCCAAGCAAGCACTGAATCACTTGGGGAAGAATCAGTGGCACAGGGGAGTAATCACTGAAAATGTGGTAAACAGTCTGCCAGTAGGAAGCCTGGGCATGCAGGTCATGAGCGAGTCACTGAGGTGCAGACCATCAGGTTCACGAACAAGATAGAGCAGAGGAACAACCAGGCTGCCTCGTCTGTGGCTGTCCCTGCGAGTCTCACAGGTGCCAGCCAAAAAGTGGGGTATTGGCAAAGCCTCTCATCAGTGCTTCTATGAACAAGGGACAATGTGGCTGTGTGTAAATACTTCTGAGGATGTGGGCTAAACTGATCGGATATTGAAGTTAGGAATCAATGGTGTGTGGACCAGAATCCTGGCTTGTCTGAAGAATTCCTTCCCTGTGGGGAAAATCAAGGAAGGAGAAGGGAGAACTGTCTTTTCAGCTGTTCCTGAGTCCCTAGTGTTGGAAACTCCTGGTGTGTGAGGTGGATAGGTTGGTAGCAGAGGCTCCCTGAGAACTATTCTGCTGTCCCAAATCACTAGAAGACAGCAGCCTTACGTTGTCCCCCTTTGCCAGACCCTCCTGTTGGAAATGAAGGGCCCAAAGTGGGTACCACTTTGATTCTCTAAGGAATGACAGTCTTTATCTTCTTGCTTAGGGCAGCTTTCTTAGTATTTTGCTTGTGTAGAGATCCCACATTTCTGGTCTCAAAAATGGTTTAGCTTTCAGTAGCAGTGAGACATGAACAACTGATGCAACAGAAGATTTGACTGAAGGAGTGGTTATTTAGACATAACCCCAACTTTAAATTACTCTGCAAACTAGTTGCACTTATCGGCACAAAACATCAAATTAGGGATTCATTTGTCTTCATCAGATTGTTTATGGAAACTTGATTAGAAAAGGTGGCTGCAAAATGCAAATATTAATTTTGAAATCTCATAACATGAACATAATATGCTTCTGAATTATTCAGTGGGACACTGCAGTATTGACAGATTATATTTAAATTATTAACAGCATAGCTTTCCATTTCATAGACGAGACAGTTTTTACAGGAACTCTCTCATTTACTGTGATCAGACTGATTGCATTTGTTAAGAATTCCAATCAGTACACTGTAGTACAGTGTGTACTGCTAACAATATACAGAAGTGTTATTCCACAATTTATACAGGATGTTCTATCTCCTGGGTTTTAATTTTTTTAAAAAATAGAACAATTTAAAAATAAAACAGTGCTTGTGCCATAATTTTGTGTGATTTTTTCTTTGTTTCAGTTAGTTAGTGGTTATTGCTTGAAGTGTATTACTTATACAGTACCATAAATGCACATGATGCTTTACACATAAGCATGCCAGATCCTGTGCTGAAGGATGTGTCATTCAACCAAAACAGATCGGCGTAATGTTTTGCATTTCAAAATCCACATATCTGTCTGCCTACCTCTGTTTAGTTACTTGATTTACCACACACATTTTTTAATGGCTGTATGACTGTAGTATCCGGCCAGCCTACAAATGGATGAAATTCTACATTTCTTTGTCATTTTAGACCCGAAATGGATCAGGCCCGGTAACTGTAGTGATGATCAGCATTGGACAACACGCCAGCCTGATTACAGCATGCAGAGATGGATACTTCATCCTGCTTTTCACAGCAAATGCCAGTTCCAGCAGAAAATGTCCTACCTCACCTTCCAGACATTTCTCCCAAGAGTCCTCAGAAGCAGTCAATATTTGCCATCAGGATGGGCTGCAAAGGTCTGTCATCTGCTGGCTAAATCTTTCTTATACAGACCCTAGATCCCAAACAGTTGACCAGTGCAAAGTACAGGCTGGTATTGTAATGTGCTCCATCAGGCAATGTTGGGATACCCACTCGTATGGCATCAGCAGGAGGCTTTACGCAGTTCCACCATCTTTGACTACTGGACAATACCACATCTGCCCCAACCCAGCACAGAGGCGTGCTGTGAGATGACTTCACTGTGTTGAAATTACAGCTTCAAATACCATTGAGGTCACCGGTGACAGACAGCTGAACTCCGGCAGCTACTGGGTAATCTGAGGAAATCTGAGTTTCAGCCCCTTCCCAGTGAGAAGTGTTTCGTGCTATAAGATCCAGCCTAAGTGCTTTGTCAGCTGCCTGGTGGAGATGATAGGTGTGAGATCAAAAGTTAAGGCCTTGGTCTTGAAAATGCTTCCTGATCCAAATATTCCCACTGAGGTCATTTCTGTGAGGTTTTTCTGGTCAGGCATGTGTTGGCCCAGAGCCAGAGATGCTAGAGATTGACCTTCCAGCTTGAGGGCCAGGTTACATTTGAGAGAAGGCGGCTGAGTAATCTCTATGGCTTTTGCCCTTCTGGGTCTGAGAGATGGCTTTCAGCCACTAACATTAATAGTTGATAGTAATTAATTCATTTGAAAATCCTGATTTGTGCCCATTCACTGTGCCTTTAACAAAATCAAACCCATTGTGCCAAGTAGGATGGTGAATAAATAAATAAATAACTCATAGCAGCTGTGAAGCCAGTGCTTGCCAGAACTGTATATAGCAGTTCCCAGAGGCCACTGGGAAGCTGTAGAAGAAAAACAGTTTTAAAATAACATTTTTAAGTACAATATTTAAGCCAACTAATAATTTAGTATGTAACTGCATCTGTGGATTTGTTTAAGTAGAGTAAATGTAGAATAAGTGGAATATTGACATCAAGCAATTATTTAAAAGGACTGATCAGAAATATACTCTTCCTCCACACTATCCATCTTTTAAGCACTACAAAGTGGGGAAGTGATTCAGACATCATCCTGCATCTTGAAATTTGGTACAAATTCATTTCCACCCTGTTCCTGATTTATAACCTGAAGGATTGTGAGTCAAATGATCATGAGCCTTGTTAAAGCAAGAGAAAATGTTGACTCCTGAGTATTGTGTGACTGATCTTTTGAAGAAAGTGAAAAGTATGTGATGCTAAGTGCATTCAATTCCTACTGCAATTATTAGTGTAGGAACTTTTTATTTTTTTTTTTTTAGTGCTCATTGCTTAGCAGTTCCCATTGTGACACTAATGACTGGACTTCCAAGAAAATTGTGCTTGATATACATGGCTTATCTGAAAATCTGGCCTCAATTATGGAAGCTAAGAAGTTTTAAAAATCTGTCCCTATTTTTAATTCTTAAACTCAGCTCATAATTGAAAATGGAATTAGAATAGAGTTACAGATCTCCTTAAAAATACAATGAGAAATTGAAGAACTCTTGCCCTGTCCTCCCAGCGTAGCCTCATGCACATGGAATAACTTCCAATTGGAATTGTAAGCATTGGAAAGGTTTCCTAATAGGTCACATTGCAGAGTTCAGATGTCGGGTGACTTTTACTTTTGAGCACTGGAAGAATTATGAGATGTCATGCCTTGCTTTCTGCCTACAGTGGTACTTTGCACCCAAATGTTTGGTTTGACTCAACCCTGGACAGGCTTTTGAAGATCTGTTTTGCATTGCTACATCAGAAATATCCATACAAACAATTCATATTTGTGGATGTGTCTACTCCTGTATGCTAGTTTAAACTGAGTTTAGTAGCCTTTTCTTCAATAAATTTATACATTTTTTGTTGCAAGAAAGAACAGTAATATTCTGGTGAAAAAGGGGATCTGACTGTATTGGGGGATGATCAGCTTCAAGATTCTGGTGAAATCTTCACTGGGACAGGGCTTAGAAGCTGAAAACTCCGACTTTAACGGCTGGCATGAAAGCAAAAACTTGGGGTGGGTATTGCTGTCTATTGGAAATAGAAAACTGGATAGATAGAACTAGTAGATCACCCAGTTTTCACCCAATGGAAATTGGTGAAAGACAAATTGATTTTAAACTATATTGAACATCAAATAAAATAGCAGACATGGTTATAAAAAGAAGAGAATTTGGTTTTCCAAAAGTGACTGGTGAATCTGAGTTGTGGATTCAACTTTGGGTGCCCAGCCTTGGCTACTGTTAAAGAGATTTTTTTAGAAGTTGAGGTCTTCTTAATGCATCTAAACTCCATGCACTAAAAATGTAGTCAATTTTGAAAATCCACTTCATTTAGTGGAACAGTACACAAGACACTGATTAAATGACAAAACATTAAAGTAATCTGGACAAATTTCATTAAAGAAAAAGATAATTCTAAGTTATAATACTAATTTCATATACATTTACAATCCGCAGGATACATAGCCATTAAAATTGTGGTATATATAAATGTCATATAGGATGCTTCTGAAGATAAGAAACAAAATCCTGTTGCAAAGAGACATATCTTGTAGTATACCAAATCAGTGACTAAGTAGGGGACCTCAGGCTGGTACACAAAGATACAAGAGTTCTTAGAAAGGATGAGTAGTAACAGGTAACTGATCTCATGTTTTCTGCTTTTCTTGGGAGCATAGAAATTAATTAAATACAAAAAATATTTTGATTCATTGGATCAAATTATACCGTGAGTTATAATTATGCAGTTCCTGATTATAATTATACAGCTCCTCAGATTAGCTGATGTGGCGGAGAACAGAACTGACCTGTAGTTTCTGATTTAACAGTCTTGTTTTTAGTATGAGTAAAGGCTGAATTAATTGCTATAGTAATCATGAGATAAGCTATAGATGTGCTTTTCATTAGCACTGTATAACATCAGTTATTCAGTACACACTGTTATGTGTACTAGTCATTCCTTAGTGACTAAATACATTGATGATTCCTGTGATATTTGAAATGCTGATCACTTTGTTCATTGTTGCCATGAAATGTGGATAACTTCATGTACAGGCTGTATGATGGTATTGCATACTGTATGATGTAAACTTGTATTAGCCTATAAACTTGTCTGGGATGGTTTTAAGACTAAGTTAGTAAGATCACACTATAAGTATGTCACTTCAGCCAGTAATATACACCTCTTCATTATTTATTTTGTATATGCCATGTACTTAATTGAAAGACAATTTAAAATTTTTTAAGATTTTTTAAATTAATTTTTTTTTTCATCAGTCAGGCAGCATTATTGTAATGTGCACGAGATCTTTCTAGGTAGAAGAAAATTGTAATTGATGTCAGAAAAATATCTATTAAATTACTTTTAAAAATTCTCTATATAGTAACACATCAGTCTTTACTAGCCTTGAAGCAGGTGTTGAGTGTATCACTACATATATGGGATTCTTTTTTCTGATGCTCTTTATTACAGTGTCTTTCAGATATTTGTCTGTAAATCTGTCCTTCATTATCAGTGAATATTCCTCACCTCACTTTTTAGTTCACTAATTTCTATGTGTAATTTGTACATGGGTTGGATAACACTTTTTCATAAAAAGCTGTGATGGCTGATGGAAATTTGAGAGACAGGAACATGAATTCAGTTGGTGAGAAATTGTAATAGGCAGTGTACAGATTAGAAAAGCAAAGTCTGATTTTTGGAGAACGAGATCTTTGATTTCTTTCAGAATTTAACTTTGAAAGACAAAACTTCTGGCCAGCCCTCAAGGCACCAGTTCACTTTTTACCCCTTCTGGAGACAACTGAAATAATTTAGCGTATTGTAAAAGAAAGTTGTAAACTGCTCATTTGAGGAGCTCTGTATCCTAATCTTGGCAAGTGGCATCAAAATATGCCAGTACACACCTACCGAGCGTGCGTTGTTATAGACACGTGCTGTCACCAGCTTTCTCTTGGCTGACCATAGTTTTGAACACAGTCATAATTGTTGCTCTGGTGCTTGATGTGGAGCCTGATGCTGTTGGGGTGTGTTGGGTGTGAGGTAGGGAGCATCCATGGGCTTTGATGGACCTCAATGGAGGGCGCCAACCGGTGAATTCAGCAGTGGCATTTCTGGGGCGTATCTGCAGAGATGCTGAGCTGAACCAGAAGCACCCCCTAAACTGCCTCCCTCAAATCTTGGGTGCCTCTAAGGTTTACTTAGCAGTGTATTTATACAGAGGTCATGAGGCTTGCATGTTTTTACTGAAGCTCTGCTTATGCCTTCAGAGATCTAAATCCTTTCACGGGTCTGAGTCGTAGGCTTGGCTCTGTAACATGAAAGCTGTGAGCAGACTGCTGCATCTTTATGGGGACAAGGGTCTGGGATGACAGTCATCATCAGATTCACGGCTTTAAACCTGTAGATGACTTGTCAGTCTCTGGTGGGAAGGGTTAAATACCAGCTTCATGCTAGCTCCTGGTAGACCCTATTCTGTGGACTAAAATGGTGCATAGGTCTGGGGCAGATCCTCCTCTCTCCGCCTCCCCACCCATGAATATTAAATTCACCCACAGGGAGTGGGAACTCAC
Organism: Phaethon lepturus; assembly: GCF_000687285.1. Lineage (NCBI taxonomy): Eukaryota > Metazoa > Chordata > Aves > Phaethontiformes > Phaethontidae > Phaethon > Phaethon lepturus. Next base: position 28,240 of record NW_010532226.1, on the reverse strand, counting down.
AAGGACTGAGATACTAAGCATTGCCATTACTCATTTTCTAATGTGAGCTAAAACCAATGTCTCTCCTGTGTTAAGCAAGGAAAGAAGGCTATTTCTAGTGAATATGAGGATGAATCAAATGCCATAAGTATAAATCAAACAAATAATAATTTTAAAAAGGGCAAGAATTTTATACATTTAAAACAAGAAATACGGAGAAATTAGTCAGAGATTTGTGATCTACTCTGTATTCTGCTGTTTGGGTTTTTTTTGTTTACATAGTGACGTTTACTCACAAGTTTACACAAATGGAAACATGACATTCATGAGTCATTGATCTTAATGTGGTATTAGGAATGAAAACCTAATTCTTCTCAAAACCTATCTTCAGGTAAGAAAACGGATTTACCAAGATAGATGGTTTTACTTGTCTTTGAAAAAGTGATGATAGGGAAAACAATAATGCAGAATCTAATAAAGCAAATATGAGAAAAGATATACATGGAGAAACACAAATCATAGAACATCTACTATTTAGGAATTTCTGTGTAACACCAAAGACCTAGTCAGTGGGCTGCAGAACAGGCTATAGCATGTATCTTATTTTGGAAAAAACATGTGATGGAATGATACAGGAAAATGAGAAAAATCTCTTATATCCCAATCTTGCACGGTCTGTAGAAGACAGGATGTTCACAAGACCCTTTTGGGCTGGACGCCTTTATCCACTGTCTCAAATGCCCGTGGCAGTGTAGAGTATTCTGTCTGTGGTTACGCCTGTGAGCACACGCTAGTAGCTTCTGTTTGTCTTTATGGTGGTTGCCTCACTTGTGGATTTGTTTGCAAGACCCACACTCCTTGTGTGGAGCTCATTGCTCTGAACTAGTGTGCTTTGGGTAGAAGGAGCCAAAGTGGATGGAACAGGTGAAACTCTCTGCATCTTTCTCTTCATTGCTCAGTGTAGTTGCAGTCACATGGATCTTGAATCCTATGGCTTTAGCTATGCCATGCTTTTTGAGTGGTATCTGAAAAAAACTGTGACCACCACCATTAGGATCGACTTCTCTTCCTAATCCACACGACTTCTGCACTGGCTGCCTATAGACAGGCCATGGGGAGTCTGTCTGCAATGAGGTGCATATTAAGATGTCCTGTAACTCACCAAGCTATTGGACATGCCTGGGCATGTGGTGTGCTTCATAAAGTGGCCTCTGGCTACACCTGGGGCTGTACTTTCTGTCTGTGCCAACTGTGCATTCGGTCTTGCACCTTGCCTTGGGGCATCCTTTACAAATGCTAGATAGATGTGTCCTTTGTGCCTGTAGATGGAAGGGAAGGGCTTTTCCCACAGAGCAGCAGAGGTCTGCTTTTTGCACAGCTGTATGTTATATAAATGTATAAATATAGGCAGGATTTCAAGTGAAACTAGCATATTCTTCATGAAGGATACTTAAAATCCTGTAGAATTCCTTTTCTGTCCCATAAGTAATATAGTGGAAGAAACTGGAATCTAATATGAAAAGCCCACATAATCACAACTGCTTAAGATGATCTACGGCTCTTTTGTGGTATGGAAATATATTATTTATACTTCCTTTTTGTTTTTCTCCTTTTTTGTTACAGCGTTCTTAACTGACTCTATCTTGGCCCAGGATCGGTGTTTCTAGTACATCCGGAATTACATATTTGTGGAACTTAAGTACTAAAGATGTACAATTTGTTCTTTACAATTTGGCTGTTCTTCTAATCTCACTTATAAACCCAGATAAATAAAAGAACATGCTGGCTGAAATGCACAACTCTTGCAGTTCTGCCCAGTTGCTTCCTCTTTCAACCCTTTCCCCTCCAGTTTTGTTTAAAGCCTGTGAAGACATTTCTGCCTGGCTTCATGTTTGGCAGATGATTGAAGGCAATTGCTAGATAAACTTGGTCACCATTCAGGGGCCCTATAAGATAATAGCTACCCAGCCTTCTACATGATGCCAAGCCAAAAACGTGTCCAGAATAAATCTTGTTCCAGTTAAGCCTATTCTTTTATGTGGAACATCTTCTATAAGTCAGCAGAAAAAATGATTTCTGCATTTTAAATAATATGCTCAAAGTACCAAGAACCCAGGGACTAATTTCTTTTAGCTCAAATGGCAGGCTTGTGCAGGTAGGCTAGCATGCTTACCAGAGGAGTAAAATGCTGAACCAGCAATTACAGACTTTGCCAGCTGTGGGGTGTGCCAGCACTGGAAATATTTTTGTATGCAGATATATGGCAAACTATCAAACTCTGCCAAGAGATGTGAATCAGTCTTGTTAACTATCAGAGAACATGGTCAATTGGTTTCATATAGAGTTTTGTTTTATTAATTTTTATTCCAAAGCTTACAAACCCGAACAAGCAACATGTGCAGATTGTTTATATGTTAGTGTTTCCTATGCAGTATATAATAGATATCCCAATTGCATTTGAAGGAGAATAAAACAGATATGCTTATTCTATATCTATATATAGTATCGCCTTCAAAAGGTTATGCCTTGGCCATGCCAGAAGAATTTTATTTGGATGACAGCTTCAGAAACGCACACAGACTATCCAATTTTTATCTGAAAGGTGCTTTTTAAAACATAAAAGTCTAGAGAATTTAACAAGAAAAGGTTAACCTTTAACCTGTGTTTGCATAAGGAGTGCCGTACCGGAATGAAAAGACATACGTATTGTATATTAGCACTAGAGCTATAAAGGCAAAGATTTGCAATTTATACATATAGCAAATATATTTATTTATACATATATGTGGTCTCTCACTCACTTATCCCCAGGGGAAACAACCTATTCTTTAGAAAAATATTGTTTTTCCTGTCAGATCTTTTGTCAGTATAACTGTGTTGGGTAAGGCTTCATACTCTTCATACCTTCATACTCTTTCCAAGCAAATTCCTTGTAGTGTAAACCTAGATGAGTATTTTTACTTGTAATATCAGCACTTGAAGGTCATTTGCTCATGTCATACCTCCCTGGGACGTACTTCCTAGTTTCCTAGCAAATACCCATCCTTGGGTGTGACCTTTTGGCTCAAATTGCCTTCTGAAGTGTTTTAGTCAAGCTGATTCATCTTAGTACCTTCATCTGGTCAATTCCAAATTTTCTAGAAGATCCCTGCCACAGATTAGATCATATTGTGAAGAGGAACTAACTACAATGCTTCATGAATAAAATATGAATCATCATTCATTTGGTATTGCATTGGTTGCTATACAATTGCCTGCTAGAATGAACCCTTGGCTGTTTCCAATAGTATGTCTCATCACTTGCTAGCCATGGCACTTACCTACGTACTGAGTTCTGCACCATGGTATCGTAGTGGGAAGGAGAAATCCAGGTTGTGAGCTGAAACAAAGCTCTTTGGCAAACCTCTGAAGAATGGGAGAAGTGAGAAGTTTCTGCAGAGCACATCATACCCAAGGCCCATAAATGATATATCCAAGGCAACCTAGCTCTTTTTGTACTAGCAAACAGGCACAAGTCACTGTCTCAAGTGCTGGACTGCAGTTGCCCATGCTGCCTAACTGTTAGAAGACTCCTTGACACAACTTTGGTAAACACTGGCTTTCCTCAACAACTTCTGGCAGCAGTTCAGGTGTGCAGTCTAGGAGTTGTTCCAAGTGCACAGTATAGCTGAGACCAGCCTTTTTAAAGGGGAGGAGGAGGACAAAGGGAGAGGAAGAGCTCTGCACCAATCTATTTAGCAGTAGAGAGGTAGTCAGTAGTAGGTTTGTCTAGGAAAGATGGGAGCAAAGACCTTTTATTGCCTTAAAGATTCTGATTGCTAGTAATGTTTCATCTCTCCTGAGGTAGCTATTTGTATTCACTGCTGTTCCTCGCTTGCAGACTCATGGCATGATCAGTGTGGCTGTGCTAGCAGGATTGGGTAGGGTAGGCCTGGTCTAAGTTGCTCTTTGACCTAGCACTTTTTGTTCAGTGAATGACCTCTTGGATACATATGCTAGTAGCACATGATGGTCAACTTGCTGAGTAACCATTACTGGTGCCTCACCAAGACACTTTTTTGGCAAAGGCACGTGTAAGCCACTGCTAGTGTGGAAAGGGTGTGGGTAGCAAAATCAGGTCCGTGCTCCTGGTTCTCCTGGCCTGAACTACAAGCTCTGCAAAATTGTTCTAGTCCTCAAGGCAACAAAATTTGTTTTGCCTAATTTGCTGAAAAAATGTGAACTGGCTCTGGTCAGAAGAGAATCTGGGACTGGTAGGTAGTGTAGTGTGCTTTGGACCTGAGGAATTTTGTCTATAATTTCACATGCTTTGCTTTCTGGTTGGTAAATTTTTGGTAAGGATAGATACTAAGATAAAAGTGACACAGAAAAGTAAGTTTAAATGTGATTGGAGAGTGTTTCTGTAGAAAATGTTAACTTCGTAACAAAATTCCTTTTGGGCAGGTCCTCTGGAGATCATCTACTCCAACCTCATACCCAAGTTGGATCAGATGGCTCAGGGCCTAGCCCAGGTAAGGACAAGACATCTCCAAGGATGGATATTCTGTATCTTCTTGGGGCACCTGTGCTGGTGCTTAACCGCTTCTACGGTGAACATTTTCTGCTCATATCCAGTCAGAATTTGTTTTGCTGCAGGCTGTGACAGTTGCCTCTCTCCTCACTGCGCATGTGAGATAAGCTGTCTTCATATTTTCTATAATCCCCTCTATGTTAATAATGAAAATTCTCTGTACATGACTACCCTGGTTTAATCTAGTCGTTCCCAGGATACAGGTTATCAGTTATGCAGCTTCAACTGCATTTTGGCCACTGTGGCTGTAGTTTTTATACAGCTTTTGCAACTGAATGGATGGCAAAATCAGAGCTCAGTAGAATGCAGCTTAGCTCATGCTATCCCCAGCTTACACAGCCTGATCTTAAGTCACTCTGGTGACTCAAGTCATTCGTGTAATGAATATTTCCGTAAGGCAAATAAATACACTTTCATTGCTCCAGTAATGAGGTCACCCATTTGAAGGGACTAAATTACTATTTTAAGCTGATACTGCACTGTAGAAAAGTTACTAGTTCAGCCCCCTTTTGTTATGTGCCTTCATACTCTTCCTAGTTCCATTCTCCATGCTGGTGGTGTTCAGTAAGATCTCGTGCATATGTCTGGGCAGGAATGGGGCAGGACTAGGAACTAGCTGCTTTGTTCAGCATTTTCCTTGTGAACCTAGAGGAAGCCAATACAGTACGTCTGCAAGGCTTCTTATTACATATTGTGTCATGTGTTTTCCCTATGGAAAATATATGGCTGAAAGGAGAAATTGGACAGGCTGCAGAATGTCTTGTGTCAAACCTCTAGATGTAAAGTATTTGGGAATCTGTTTTCCTCACATAGCTCCATATTTATAATCAGAAAAGCATCAGAAAGGGGAGGCTCTTTTGTCATGTCCTGGGGCTGTTATCTCCTTTATCCAGTATTTACAGTGGGAGGTTATGACAGAGCCTTACATTATTCTAAAGGTCATTTTAGTCTTCTCACTGGGAGAAAGATGGAAGGGGAGGGGAGAAACGGGAGGGAGAGAAAGGGAATGAGTGCTCCTACCAAGCAAAATTACTAGTCCATTGGCAATGCTGCTGTCTTTCCATTACATTCCATTGAGAGAAAGCAAAGGATGACATAGTTACATCTTGTTTAATGCCATGGGGTTTGTTAGCAAGGTAACCATCCTACAGAAACCTTAGGCAGTGATAGGTAAATAGTGACGCTGAGAAGAAATTTTGGCTGTACATGACACACTCTACTCTTTTGCATGTTGCAGTTCCTAACGGTACTCTTTGCAGATTTCAGTGATCTCCAGTACCTGCTGCTTTTACTGGGGTTATGAGAATATATTCCAAAATTGCAGCTTTTTCTAATATTCTGGGAATTTTCAGTAATTTTTTCATGAAGAAGGAATTGCTGTAGAGTCTGAATGTAATAATGAAAATTTCCAGGTAAATACATTCTATTTTTAAAATAAAATATATTCTTAAAAAATTGTAAAATCATGAAATGCAGCTCAGAAAAGATGACATTTTCATTTATTCATGTGTATTGCTGTGTGTGGAGGTCACAAAGGATTGAAGGGAAAAGCACTGAAATAATTAAATTCCCAATTAAATTATATTCATGATTCTGATAATGTTTGAAATTTGAAATGAACATTTGGACCTGGTTTACACTCTATGAATTCTTCTACAAAAACTTAATTCTTTATCCCAGGAAACTAAAATTGTCTAAGAGCATGATTGACATTTACAAACAGCAAGTAATACAATTTCAAAATACAGTCTCCAAGGAGAAGTACATACTTGGATTAGTAGGATATTATAATTCTTTCCCAGTGGTTCTGTACTTTGGCAAGACATCTCCTTGGATGTTGGTAACCGGCAACTGCAGATGGGCTGGAACAGCTGAAGAGGGAACATCTGAAGTGATTTTTTTTACACATAGATGTAAGTCACTTGTCTGTTTTAAATTAGCAAGGTCTAACATCATGGTAGCAGATGTCCGTCTCTGAGGCTAAACATTTCAGAATGGAAAACTCTCTGTGTGTCTTCCTCTCTGCATACATAATATTAACAACACACAAACATATCTTGTCATTCTGAGAAATGTTTTCACCTACATTGAATTGCTGGCTTATTTAGAGGAAAGTTAATAGTATTAACAGTGTTAATAATCTTCTTGTGCCTGAGTGGAGTACCGACCAAGGACCTATGGATATGTATGATAGTCAAAAGAATCATTCCTCATCTTTCTGTTTTGCTATCCATATTCTTTACGAGAGAGGATCATGACTTATCCTTTGGACAAAAGCTTTTCATTTTTATGTGAAAAGCTATGTTTCCCAAAATGTGGGCCATGATAACAGGAGCAAGGAAAGTGAACGCTGGAATATATATACATTAAAATAATTAATAGACCTCAACTTGAGGTCTATTGCAGAGATGATATTTTCCCAGAGAGCTTTCATAGGTCCAAAAGGTATCGATTGTTAGATTATTTGAGAAGACGACTTCTATTTCAACAACACACCATATATTTCTTTTATAAATTAGTTGTCTGTCTTCATTTATTATCAGCATTGAAAACAATCCCTTTCTCCCACTGCCAAATCTAACATATTTTGTGTAGGATCAGGTACAAATACTCTTGAGTTTCCAAAAGAAGTTTCTACTCTCCTCAGGTAAGTTAAGTTTAGAGTGGATATTTTAATGCCAGTGCCTGGTACTGGCATTTAATAGTGATTAAAAATGGTAAGTGATTAAACTTATCGCAAGGTGAACTTCCTCATTTGCCAATTTAGAAATTAATCAGAAACATTAATCAGACCCATAATCTTAATTTTTCTCAATCTATTCTGGAAATAGAGAACAAATCTTGTGTTTTCTAAAGATGGAGAAAGAACCCAGAAAACATAATACAGAAGCATACATGGATTCCTTATTTTTTCAGCAAAATATATATTTTTGAATATGGAAGCTCTATTATTTTCTTTAAACAATATCAAAATTCAGCATACTTGAGAAGAATGACTGTCTTAAAGCTGGGGCTTGGGAGAACCAACTTCAGACAGCAGCCTGAAAAACAGATGTAGACTTACAGACCTTTATTTTATTTGCACTCACAGCAGAAGTCGTCAGCGAAGACTGCCTAAGTGGAGTAAGCTATTTCTTAGCTCTGAGGAGTCCCCATAGCTAGTGTTAGTTTGCTGTTCCTGTTTCAACCCAGGTGTTTAGTTGGTGGGTGGAATCCTGATGACTGCTGGTAGCAAGAGAGAAGCCTTTGGTAAGTTACACACTTTGAGACTTTATTCTATTTTATTTTATTAGACCAAAGTGTTCAAGATTTGTGTCTCAATACAGGAGAAACGGAAGGAAGTCAGAAAACTTCTTTCATGAAGTAGCATTCATACTTAGGGGTTTGAGCTATTTTTTCTCTCTCTGAATAAGTTTTTGTGTTTTTTTTTTTTACATTTTGTCCACCTTTTTGTCTCTTCTGGGACTTGAAGAATTGCGCTGGAGACTGAATTCCCCCATCTCTTCCCCAGTCCTCTCCAATTGTGCATAAGTGTCTTTGAGTCATTCCAGTAGGAATCTGGCAGTGTAATGCACCCCATTGCCTTCTTTTCCACTTTTGTGATTGTCGCTTTCAGAGAGATGCCCACAATTTTCATCCTGGCAGATAGCTCACTCTCCCATTCTCCAAGTCTGCTCTGGGGACGGCCCATCAATTTCTCCTAAGGAGTCACGTGAACCTGCTTCTTCTGCTGTTTGTATGAAATTCCTCCCCTACATGTTCTTCCTTCTGCTTGCATATCATTCTGTATTTGGCCCTCTTTCTCCTGATTTTCTGTCTATCATCCTTATGCCACCTTCTGTTTCATCCCTCGCCTATTAGTGTCATTTCTTTTTCTCCACCCTATTTTGGAAAGAGTTTTCATTTTCTGTTTCTCCTTAGTGCAGCCAATCTCCTCAGTGATACCTTTCCTCTAGTAGCTTTCTTCCTCTCTCTTCTGTCCTTACATTCTTCCAGAGGTAATCTATCTAAGCCAAGGTATTCTTCTGCTCATCTTCTCTAGCAGGTACCTCTCATTCTTGGGTTACCTACCCATTTTCTGCTCCATCATGATGATGAATCTCTACTGAAGTCTGTTATTCTCTCCAGCTGCATTTAAGTCTTGGATCTCATCTTTTGTTACCTTAGTTAGGCCAAACTGTTCGCAGGAACAGTTTGTGCCAGGTATCCCTGCAGAGACAATGGATACCCTTCTGCCTCTTGCACCCTCTCATTTTTGTCATGCCAAGCCTCAGGTGATCTCCACTTCTCTCCGTCTGTGTTTTATCACTGCCAACTTCTTCCTTTTCATTGGCCTTAAAAAAAGAGAGAACAATATCCCCTAACCTTTCTTTTATGCTCTTTGCTTTACTAGCTGCATTTCATAAAACGAAGAATGAATGTCATAATTATGAAAGTTATGCTTCTTTCCTCATGCATAACAAAAGTGGCTGAATTCCTGCTTTACATGTAAAATTTGACTCTATGTTAACCGTGGGAACTCAAGCTGTATAATCAGTTGACAACTTTTGCAAAATTAAAAGCAAATGTATGGGATTGTATGCAGATGTCAATTACTCGCATCTGACTCAATATTATATTGTAGGGGAACAAAAGGAGAAGGATTCAGGAAGATCCTCAACTAGCTAGGACTGATCAATAGAACTCCATTGCTAAGGATATTTTCCTCTACTCAGGGCATTGCCATTAGAATTGGAAAGATTGTTTGAGGAACAGCAGTTTTGTTCACCAGCAATATCCAAATGTTGTCAAACGCAAACACCTGTATCCATTAAATCAATGAGATTTAGAAGAGTTTGAACTGGATAGCCTACAATTTTCAAGAAGTTTCAGCTTCTGCCATTTAAGCACCAAATAAAGTTTAGATTTTTGGGAGGCACATCCGTGCTCAGCATCTGACAGCCAGTCATGGCTCCCAGTCACAGGACACTGTTCAGTCCCCGCTGACACAGCTTAGTTCCCACTGAATCTGGATGACAGAGGTTGCATATCAGGCCAGACAGAAATTGGTGTACCAGAAGCAACGCTTTCCCCACAAGCGTGTATATCTATGTCTGGTTTGGTGAAAAGCAAAGGTCCAGATTTTCACATAGTCCCTGTGATTTGAAAGTAACCTCAAAATGGTAATTTCAGGAGTCAGTCCTCATAACGCTGATTCTGAATTTTAAACCAAATAACCCAAAATGATCACTCTTAGAAGACAACTGAAATATCTATTTTTTTCCTGTTAAATATTAGAATTCACCTTCATGATTCATTTCAAATGACCAGTTCTACAAATGCTTAATAAAAAGAGCATTTGCAACAGATCCATTTGTTAAGCTGCATTCTGCCTACCAACCAACACAAACTTCTGCACTCCTTTTACTAAACGTCGTGCAGTTTACTGCTTTGAAAATTATCTCATTTCAATTCTATTGCAGTGAGACATGCGACCCTCTTTGTAGGAAGTATAGCATTTCCGCTTACATGACTGAATGCAAAAATCCGTATCACCCTCTGTTTTGCCTTATTTTTTCCTTTTGTCTTACCGAGCAATCTGCTTCTGCTGCTGCAGGGAGCTCTCTGCAGCAACATCGTATTTGACCTTTAATATAGTGCAGGTTACTCATGACAATTAGGAGCACTTCTGAGGACAGCCCTTTGTGTGGCCATTTAAACTGCAAATTGATTCTGCTTCTTGAATCATCGTTCAAGCATCTTACAAAGATTCCTCCACTGATGAGAGAGGGGGTGTACATTTGCTAGTGAGTAAGCAGTATGATAAGTCCTCTGAGCCAGTAGCGCTGCTCACGGGAAGGAGACGTGGTGCAGGATGAGGTGCTGACCTGGGTGACTAGCCATAAATTTCTGATCAGGTTTCTAGCAGATCATGTGCCTGCTCCTTTCCTTCCCTTTTCTAGCATTTCCCTCCATTTTGTCCAGGGAAGAAATTCAGACATTTTCTGGATTGCTACACAATGAGTTTCACATTTATTTTCTTCTCTTCCATGAGCTTCTTCCCTTGGAATACAATTTTGAGGGGAGTTCAGAGTAGAGAGGGCTGCTGTGGAGCAAGGTGCTAATTGGCAGGAGCATTGGTGACAGAACCAGGTCTTTCAATGAGGTTTCTGCTTTGTTCAATCACAGTCTTAAACTCTACAGCAGAGTAATAAAGAAATTCTCTTGGATTCATGGATGTTACAGATGGAAAAGTCATATGCCGTCATCTGGTTCATTCTTCTGAGAGCACAGGGTTATTCATCAGGGCATATGTTTCTAATATTTTGTCTAACCTATTTTTATAGGCTAGGTGATGAGTCATGGGCCTTACACCATCCCCAAAGCAACAGTGTTCTATGGCTAATCAAATTTCAATGCTGGGAAGACTTTTTCCTCCTATAGATTTTCCATTTCTTAATTTTATTTCATTACACTTGCTTATCTCTTCTAAAAACTTCCTCTCAACTTTTGTATTTAAGCTCCTCAGCTGTATCTTTGCTCCTATCAGATCATGGTGTTTTAAAGAGAGCAAGTTGTTGAAGCCTATCTTCATTTTTTCCTGGCATGTTGCCTTATAAAACCCTGTGTTCATAAGTGTATCATTTAATCTTCAGACTTAAACTTTTTGGAAAGTTCAGCCATATCTCATAAGTGTATAAGGCAAAAGTACTCATGTCCCCCTCCATGTTATCATAAGCAATACACCCATTCAGTTGAAGCTCTGCACGCCCATGCTTTGAAGCAAGGCTGTGAAATTGGGCAGGAAGTGTGGGTGCTTACAACCAAAATGTGCCTTTTGCCATCCCTGCAAAATATATTTTAGAGAAATGATAAACCGAAAAAACAAAAGGAGTCAGTTCTCAGGAGTGCAGTGGGGACTTGTCAGGGCTTGGCTGTTGGCTTTCCAGCATGGAAGATGCTCTGTCCAGCCGCGGCTGCTGCGTGGCCAGCGGAGCGTGGCTGCTCCAGCTCTGCCCTGGGCGGTCTGCCGAGGAGCCCCTCTGGCAGGTGGCCACCCTCCTCCCTGTGGGCACGGGGCACCTGCAGGCACCAGGAAAGCAGGGGAGGGAAGGAAGGAGAAATGAGCGATGGGGTGAAGGGAGGGTAAAGGCCAGGGGAAGGTGATCAAAAGCAGGGAGAAGGAACACATGGACAGAAAGAGTAATAGACCAGAAGAGAAAGGGAGGGAGAACGAGAGGTCTGAGCTGTGAAGGAGAGGAGATAAGAGCAGCCAAGGAAACCAGTATAGGCAAGGCAGAAGGAGTACAAAACTCCATGCCATGTGGCCCCCTCCAGAACCGGGCATACGATAAACAATAAGAAGGCATGTTCTTCTGTATCCTATGGAGAAGGGCACTTGTATTTTGGAGTCCTAGTTTTACAGACCTAGTTTTTAGTTCCAGGCTTCCTTTTTACCTGTCCCCTAAGTAGCTCCATTCCCATCTCTCACCTCCTGTCCCATATTCTCCCAAACATCTTTCTACCCAAAAGCAGTTCCCTATTTCCTCCATCTTCTAGCTCCCCATCTGTACCTGTAACCGGTACATGTGTTACCTCTGCCCTAGCTTGTACTCCTCCTCCTTTCCATGGCAACAAATTTTGTATGTCAACAAATTTAGGGCTGTATTCTTTTATTAGGCTCTGTGAAGCACAGCGAAATGTCTGGAATGACTGGTTTGTACATAGTGATAGGAATCATGACTACGGTCATTTCAGTAACTATCGACGTAGCGTGAAGAATCTCTCAACAAAAAAAATTGTCTAACACTTCTCATTTCAATGGCCATTTCGGTATTGCATTTAGTAGTAGTTCTGGTTTTTTATAAAATCAAGATTTTATCAAAATATAGAAACAAATATTTCTCTTTATCTTGGTGAGATGAAGCAAAAATGAACATTGCTAATATGCTTTAAAGGAAAATACAATTTGCTGTAGTAGTGCCTTATTCATAAAGAAGGCAGGCAAGTTGGTGTTTTGTCTCCAGGGATTTTCCTTCAGTAGAGGCTAAAAGGCTGTCAGATATCAAGGGTAAAGTTGTGAATTACAATATTGGAGTATCTTTCACTGCCTTGAATCTTACTCTACCAGTCATAAAACAACATAAAGTTGCATTTATTAGTCTCCTTGCTGTCAGTGTTAAAGCTGCTTTTTACAATCATGACTTGAGAACTGAGATCACTGTAAATTCAGCTATTGCATCGTAAAGAAACCTTTTATTGCTGAACTACAGATGTTTGTGCTACTGCAGTAGAAACGGCATGCAGGGAACTGCACTTGATGCTTTTGGATTTCTTAATGGTTTGTCATCTAATTCCTAGTGCATGATTTTATTCTACTGTGTTTGATTTCTTTTGCAATACTTGTATTCTTTGACTCCTTTGCAAGCAGTTGTTTCAAGGAACAAATATTGCCACATCACCACTGAAAGAAAAGATAAACCAGTTGCTACTGGTTACCCAGTTCTCAAATCCAAGCCATTATATCTCCTCGGGGTTTCTGAATATAATCCTGAATTTGGAGTCTTGTTAATGAATGAATAGAAGACCTCTCCTTTGCTGGAAGTATTGTATTTAACCAACTGTGTTTCAGGATTTAATGTGCCAGGATTTATTACAACCTATCACTAAGCTAGCTAGGATTGTATTAAACACAAAGTGTACTTTTTAAAAAAGCTGTGCATAGTAACCTGATATTAAGGGGTAACTTGAATTCTTTAAAATATCAGAAATCATTCTGTTCAAGACCTATTCATTATACATCTTATGATATAATGTATCATTAGTAAAAAAAATTAAGAGAACTATTATCACCAAAAAGATAGGGGTTTTTTAGTGTTTATGTGAAGACAGTAAGTCTTTTAAACTAAACTCTCAAAAATACATTTGTCAAAAACTTGACTATACTGTCAGCTTTCTTTGTGAACATATTTTGCTATTGCTATAGATTGTTTAGCTAGCATTATGTCAGTGCTGAAGAAGTAAATAAAGTAAAAAGGGACAAATTAATTGTGTGGTATTTATGAAAACTAGATAAACTCGTTCTTGCTGAAATGAGAAGCAGATAAACGCTTTTCACCTCTATTTCCCCTTGACTGCATTGAGTTATTGCAGCTAACTGTCATCTCTATCACATGCACACCAACACACATTGTACTCTTTCATTTACTGAAGCAATCTAATATTTGAGTGTGTGTATAAATAAAAGAGAGATTTGTACTTGGAGCCGGAATTTATACTGGTAATTCCTTCCTCCTTATGCAGCCCAGCAGTCTCTGTAGCACGGGAGTGCCAGCCCTTCTTGCTTTGAGTCAGTACTGTGGGAAGGGTGCTGAAAGCTGTGTCCTGAGGAATAAACTGGGCAGAATGCATGAGCGAATTTCTCATTCCTGTGGGCACAAAGACTCCCATGAAAGACCACAGCTTCTTGATGCAAACTTTCCTTGGTCCTCCTCCTGTGCACTCCCCCTTGCATAGAGTAATGACATGAAAGCCACCATCTAATCCTAATTACACAGGCTGAGTCACTGCCACCACACAATCCTACCCACGGCTTTCTTGTCTTCCCTCCCAGTTATTCCTGCTTGTGACTTGCTTGAAGTACATGACAAGCACCTCTGGACAGAGACTGCCTGCTGCTTTGCCTTATTTCATTATCCAGTGCAATATCATTCAGTCTTGATTTGGGATGCAGGTGGGCACTGGGATGCTACTGGTAAACTAAAGAGAGAACACTGATTATAAAGGAAGGCGTTTCCATGTAAGAAGTCTGGCAAAAGAATATGCCGCTGCCAGCATGACTGCATTAGATTGCAGGGTATGTGGTCTGAGACAGGACCTGGTCAAATGATAAACTGCTGTGTTGGAAAGTATCATTTGGCTAACAAACTGGTGAGGGATTAATATGTGTTTGCATATTGCTTTGGTGTTTTGTATATACTTTTCTATTTTGTGAGTATTTCCTTGCCTCTCAAACACTAAGACTGTCCAGAGTAAACTGTTTTTGTCACTGCATCTTTCTGCTTGAACAGGAAGGAGAAACCACCAGGAAAAGTACTTGTTTCATCTAAGGGTGAAGCAGGGATAACATCATTCCTTTTCAGCCTGGTGGTCTCTCATTCCCATGGAAAAGCAACAGAACCTTGAGCTGGCTGTAGTGCAAATGAATATGTTTCCAAACCTGGATTTCCAGAGTGCAGTCTAAGAGAAGATGACCTGTTTCGATTCCACCTGTCAAAGGGGATAAGAAAGTCAGTCTAGAAGCCAAAACTGGAGAAAAGCAAGCAGAAGACCCTGGAAGTCATCATCCTGTCATTAAGAGACATTCAGAGGAGAGGTGAGAGAGGTCAGCCAAGGATCTGGTAGACTCGGGAACCTTGAAAGCTGCCAGGTCCCAAGACTTGGGACCAGAAAAGCTACTTCAGAGATATTCTTGGTAGGAAGACCAGATGGCAGAGTAACAGTTCATTTGTTCATCAGAAGTTATAATGAATCTTTAATAATGATTCTCCAGTCCAAAAATCCTGCAAAAGATAAGATGACTGTAGTGCAGCTAGGGAAAAATGTAGGCACTCAAGTCCAAAACTGCAGTTCTATAAGTCCTCCTCTGTTGATCTCTAACTGCTGTAGCTAGTGTAGTCCTCCACCTTGGACTTCTCCCCGTTGTAAGAGTTTGCTTCTCTACAGGTACACAGGAACCTCAGATTTGTCATGGCAGAGGAACTTGGTGCCCAGCTCATACTTACAACTGTTTTGGATTTTTCAATGAACCAGTGTGCCTAAGCCTCCTGAGATGCTGGTCCCAGGGTCGCCTGAGGACACACTTCTGCAGAGACCAGTGCCCAAACATGATTAACTTAGACAGAGACAGTAACACAGACGAGAGCTGCCCTGGTGTAGTTTCTAACCAGAGCTGCCCAGAGATTCAATCTGAACAGAGATAAAAATGGACACTTCTTGGCTGAGATATTGCATTCACTGATCAGAAATTGTTTGTAAATGCCTGAAATTTGAGTGACTGCATAAGAACATTAATTTTGAGTCTGATATCTCTTAACAGCAAAGGAAGAACAGATTGTGAAGGCATTTAATGTCATGAGCACTGTGCCTCTGGACCCTGGAAGAACAGCATCTTAGCAGACTCTTCGGCTTTTTCGTTAAAAATGTTAAATTATTGGCACAATGCTAATCAACTTCTTTTGGTGATCTGAACAAATGTGGCATTTAACACATCAGTTAATATGTAATCAAGATATGGATAAACTAAACCACCAAGTAACTGACTAATATGCAAACAAGTAGTATTTTTGAAGTCTCTGTTACCTCAGGTTTCCTGCCATATTCTCCAGCTGCTACTTAAAAAACTTTTGCTTGTGTTATTACCAAATTGCATATTTTAAAAAGTCATCATGCAAAAGCTGGCTGATTAAAAGCAAGTTACTCATCAAACTCATTACAGCTTTCATGAGTATCTGTCTCATAGCTGCCGGAAGAGTTATTTTGCTATAGTGGCATTTTCGTTAAATTTTCTATTTTGGTTTCTGTTATCAAGCCTCATTTCTCCAAGGTTTAGTTGTCTTACAAATGTATCCAGCATTCTTTTGATTTTGCCAACCAGTTTCCTTGAGGGAGGAGGTCTGGCCTGAAAACTGTGCTCAAGACCACCCACTTGTGCCTTTAAAACTCATACTTAATTTCTCAGTTCTTGCTGCATTGAGTTGCGTTCTTTCTGATCAATGAAACCTTCCTTTTGTACCTCCTCCAACTATCCATTAATTCCTTAAGCAAAACTCAATTCAATCTGTTCCTGTTTGTATTTGCATCTTCTAATGTCTTCAGAGGAAGCTGCATTTGATGCTTCCTTAGCTGGGTTGTTACTGTTTTTTCAGCTCATAAATTACAGAACTGTTAAGATAATTCCACAAAGCTTGTATTGGAAGAGACTGATTTTCCTTCTATTGAACTCAGGCTTCTCCTTGACTATAGTGCTGAAGCAGTGCCAGTGGTATTACAAGCAATGATACATTTAGGCTCCCAGTTCTGTTTTCAGCTTCTTTTCCTCATCATCTTCAGACAAATTCTCATGGGTTTCCTGCTTATCCAGTGGGGGAAAGGCATCACCATCTTTGGCTATGAGGCTATTAGAAATGTTCTAAACTGCCTTGTTTGTTTGTTTGTTTGCTTCTGTGGCCACATTTTTAGTTTTTAAAATGAGGGTGAAAAAAGCACACTTTGGTGTAAGAATGCTCATTGTTTCCAGGGAGCTCCAGTTAAGTGGCTTGAAAAAGTGCCTAAGTTCACTTAACACATCTGACAAGAAATGTGAATTAGCTTGTTTTTTCTGTTATGAGTGCTTAGCTGAAATACTTAGAGGAGACGGGTTCTTGGACATGTCTTGGAGGCAACATCAGAATTTCAGGAGACACTGGTTTTGTCTCTTGACAAGAGCTTCACCATCAGTGTGGGCAACACTTCCATTGAGGACTGTCCTCTTTAATTTGCATTCACATTATATTTTTGAGGACTTCTGGCATAGACTGTGCTACTACACTCTAGAAGTGTATATACTTATATGATTGCCATCATGAAGTACACTAGTGGTGACAGGACAATGAGAGCTTGAAGATGCTGAGTGCAGGTAAACTTATAGTTTGGTGTCAGCTAGAGGGGACTGTAAACCTTAGTGCTGAAAATCTAATAGTCCTGAGCAAGAAAGCTGTAGCAGTGGCATAAGTGTGAAGGGAAAAGAAAAAGAACAGAAAACATGGCTTAGAATATCTGGATGCTGAAACTGCTTCTGCTGGAGAGACTAAAACTTCTAAACAAGATACTGAAGACAAACAAGTTGAAAGGTTGCTCTATGAGAGACAAGAACAATTTGTTTTCAGTTGCTTTCTTATAATAGACCTCTCTTTATCCAGCCATGGGTGAAACAAGCTGTAGCTTCACACACAGAAAAAGGATTTTCCACAAAGTTTCAAGAAGTTTCATCATTCTCCTACTTTCAGAGGAGGATGAAAGGGGTGCTATGGTAACATCAAAGTGAAGAGCAAAGTTTGGCATGTGACAGGAAGCCAGAGAAGTTAATTCTCTCTAAATGCATTGCTATTTAATTTTTTTTTTTTCCTTTCTGTTTCGCCTATCTGTGATTATGGAAAAGCCTTTCACGGTTCTGGAAGAAAGAATATTGCAGTGTTGGTTTGTGAAGCCAACATTCAGAACCTCCATGCTTATTCTTTGGGATGAAATACAGCACACAGACCTCTGTGTTAACCCTCCCATGTGAATCGTGGAAGGTTCAAGCCAGTCCGGGGACTTCAGAAGCCTTTTGAAACCTCACGTACAACTAACACTTTGCTTTTTCATGAGAATTCAATGTAGTGCATGAACAGAAAATTGTCTTGCTACAGCTCCAGAGTAAGTTCTTGTTAGTATCAGTAACATAAGGTATTTTTATATTTTCATAGCATTTATAAAATTAAACCTGTATCAACTCAAATTGTCAGCCTTGTGTTTTGAACAAAAATGCAATAACCTTTCCAGAAAGTGATGGCAAAATGCTGTCAAAACTTTATGAAACATCGAGATGTGTAGTGTGTTCATTATTAGTGTTACCAAGATTGGAGACTCCGTACGTGATCACAATAAATTAAAATATTACTTACCATTTAGTTTGTTATAAAAGTCTTTGAGGAACAGCGAAAAGGTTTACCAGCAAACAAGTCTGATCTGTATTTCAGTATAGCACTGGGACAGGCTGTTTGAAGTGAGCTGTGGTTATAACTTCAGTAATATTGTCCCACCTTCCTTTTAAACTTTTCTAAACAAGCAGTTTTTCTGTAAACCTAAACCGTTTTAAGAATCTGTGAGGGATTATTTTCAACTGGAAAATAACATTGTGTACCTCTGGTACTATCAGTTAACTGTAAGTCCAGACGTAAAACAACCATTTTCCAAGAAGCAGGCCTACACAAAACAAAAACCCTGATAGCAACTTGGGAAATATTTTCGCTCCCAAATACTTTCCTTTCCAGATTATTAGGGAAAGCAGTCAGCATCTAATACCCCTGTAGGAACTAGAAATCCATTGTCATGAAGGGAATCCACCTTTTCACTTAAAACAACACCATGGATGCAAGTGATGCAATGACATTTTGAATTTTGTAAGCAAGCTACAAAAAGCTAAGGAAAATGTTCTGCCACTACCGCATTGCTGCTTACATTTTGGATCCAGGGCAGCCAGAGTTCAAATGAGACAAAGACACAGAAACAGCTCTTCTAGATGATTTTTGTATTTCTATAGAAAAAAGAAAGTGTGTCCATTTGTATGTTGGGTCTCGCTTACATATGACAATCCTGTTCCTCAGTCCTTTTCCATTTCCAGCAGACTGTGGGACACAGTGAAAGTGCTAGAATAGCATAGGTCTTTTGCACTCGAGTAGCGGCAAGAATAAATAGACATGCAAAACTGTGCTATATGCTTTCATCTCTAAAAGCTGAGTCCTCAGTCAGGCAGTCTCCTCTGCTGTGGAGATCATGGTCACTACAGATATGCTGGGAGAGCTACTGTGGCAAGGTAAGTAAATAGTAATACAAGTAATATGTAGCTCTAGCAAGGATAAAATATACTCTCTCCATTCAATTCAGTCCAAATAAAGGCAGTGGTGTCAGAAACATCAAAAGTGCATTTGAATTTCTGGCACCAGTAATTTCTCACATTGTTAGTCACACCTATCTTCTGATTACTTAACAAAAATAATACAGAATGAAAACAATGTCCACCTTCTGTTCACTCGGTGGCAGATACGGCTCCTGTTATCACAAGATGTATTTATCATCTCTAGGGCACTGGTGGTGGCTTTTCACTGACCCTGGCTGTCATGCCAGAACATGATGAATTGGAATTATATTCCAGAGAACATAATGCAACTGATGCAAAACTGGTGGAAAAGAGAAGACAGTTGGCCATTATATCCAGTAATAATGTTACAGACTTTGATAAAGCTCCAGCAAGTATGAAATGCAACAGCCCATTTTCTTTGCAGCAATAATCACTGCGATTAATTTACACTGGTGTTTTATTTTCTGTTGACTATTTTCTATTAACTTCCTTTTGAAAATAACGGTTGTGTAGGGTAGTGTTTCCAGTTGTTTCATGGGTTTAGTAATCAGAAATAGCCATCGACAGAGATGTTTTGCAACAACTGCAGTATGCTTGATCAATAAAATGGGGGTAGGCTCAAAAGTGATAAAGGCAGAAGTTCCACAGCAGCTGAACATGTGCTAGATGACCCACCTCTGAAACAAAAATGGTTCAGGTTTTCTCATAGAAATAAATGTAAAAGTATTTACTTAACTTCCCCTTAAAATGATTTTTCAGATTCAAAACCACAACTCAGACAAACATAGACAATACGCTAAGCATAAAGTGAAATAGTCAAGTTAGTCCTTATTCATTCTGGGAAAAACAGGAAAGATACTGAGAGACTCATGGTCATTTGCAGTGTTAATACTTTGGAAGTATCTAAATACATTAGATCATCTGGACGGTAAAAACAACTATTGTTATATGGCAGAAGGTAAAAGAAAAAGATACACTTGAAGAGCTATTCTGCTCTGGAAATTGGTAATAGGGGACATTTCACTCTCAATCTGTTCTTATAATTAATAATAAATAGATAAATAAATAGATAGATAAATAAAAGAAATACATTGTTAGTCATTCAAGTGAACTAAAACCATTCAGAACAGGTATGCCAGAGAATTCAGTTAGACCCATTTAGGTGGAAATTTGGAGAATTTCTGAGTCTTTTCAGCAAAAACTTCTAAGGCTTCTTTCTGTTACTTCCCCCTGGCTTTGGATTTTTGTGTGCATGTGTGGGCAGTCAACCTATGTCTGTGTAAAATGTAATAATTGCTGCCCATAAAGGGAACAAGGAATCCTTGATTCAAACTCAGGGCTCCTTTTCTTCACTGAAACAAGGTTACCGAACATCAGACTAATTTAATCATATCTCAGTTCTCTCTTTCTTGCTGTTATGCTGCTATTATGCCTTTACTAAGATTGATCTCTTCAATTGAAGCATGCAACTCATGAAACATTTTTAGTCAATAAAGCTCCAGTGTGAAGAAAATGTGGATGCTTTTCTCTAGCTTGATCTTTCCAAATGGGTCCCCAAATGCAGGTAACCTGCTACTCAGAAGGAAATGATACCCGATGTCCCAGAAAGTCAAATAAACAAAACTCTTCCGTCTGACAAGTGTATCCTAAAATCTCTCCCATTCACAACTTCCTCATCATCTTTTTACAGTGGCAGTGGGACCATTTTATCTGGAACGAACTCTGCCTGTGACTTAGAACCGGTTCTGGATTTAAATCTATCCAGATCAATCCAAGAAGCTGCTGTGCCTACGGGTACGCCGTGTTTACATGGGAAGGGCTGTGTCGGAGCCAGCTATAGGCATACGCGAAAAAAGGAGATAATTTGCATGGGGAAGCTGAATGCCCAGGGCCCTGCTGCGTTGTCTGTGCCAGGGCTCTGGAAGGCTTGGCTGCCCACTGCGGATGCACGGGAGCGATGCTGCAGCCCACGATGACCACCAGCCCCGCTTCAGCAAGCCAAGGCAACCAGAGAGCGTTTGGCTCTCCCATTCCCAATCTGTGCCCTGGACAGAGCCCCGCTCTGCCCCACAGTGAGTTGGCAAAATTTAGTTTTACCTACACCGCTGAGAAATCTTATGATGGCTTTGTCTTAATTTATCCCAGAATTTGTCTCCAGGAGCGCAGGAGATTTAGGAGGAACTGTCTGCTCTCCTTAACGGAGCTGAGTTAGAATGAAGCAATGTGAAACTAGTTACCTTTAGCTGTATTTAGGTGGCATCACTTTCAGCTGCAGAATCTCTTGTGGGGTTTCTGGAAAAAAAAAAAAAAAAAACAGCAGGAAGTATATTTCATTGTTAAATAATAGGTCTCAAATAATTCTGTAAGTAAAAAAAAAAAGTGACAATGAAAAAGAAAAGGTAAAGAAGGTAAAAAGATGATAAAAAGCATTGCTTGGAATAGTAGTATTCCAGAAAGAGAGTGTTTCCTCTTGCTAGCTCTTGTGATTTTTAACATTAGTCTCACAACACTTCATATTTTCCTTAC
This sequence comes from Phaethon lepturus, assembly GCF_000687285.1. Taxonomy (NCBI): domain Eukaryota; kingdom Metazoa; phylum Chordata; class Aves; order Phaethontiformes; family Phaethontidae; genus Phaethon; species Phaethon lepturus. The sequence goes on along the minus strand of NW_010532226.1, from coordinate 6,527 downwards.
GGTGCCAGTTGCTGGGGTCAATGTAACATTTTTTTCGTGAGGCATTTTTTAAGGAAGTAGATATGGAGGGTGCATGAATGAAGTGTATACATGAGGTTTAGAAATTGACTGTTAATGTATTTACAGCCTGAAAAAGATCCCCCTGTGGAATATAATTTTGTTTTCCCAGGGATTCCGAATCTTCAGTTTACAAGTCAAAACTGAGATACAGCATTTCTTTTTTATTGTTTCAAAATTAAAACATTGCCATCTATGTTTTGGGAGCCACTTAGATTAGAAAGCACCAACTAGAAAGAACAATGGAAAGGACTTTTAGTCTGAGTTCTCTTGACCAAACTAAACTCCAAGGACAGCTTACCTTCCTAGACCTCCTGTGCATATTTCATTCACACAGGAAGTATAATCACATGTCAAATCTTTGAAAAATACACGTAGAGAAATTTTATTTCAGTTTATATTTCCTTGTTCCTCCCATGGAATATTTAGAAAGTACTTCTGGGGTACAGTCATTCTGGGGGTATTCCCAGTTGAGGTCAGTGCAATGACACCATAAGTGTTACTGTTTTTCTGATTAAGGGCATTTCTTCCTTTAACAGCAAAAATCACATAAATTTATTTGTCATGGACTGTGTAACATTAGGATTTTGCCTTGTAATCACAGTTACTGTGAGCTGAAGTGATATGCCCTTTTTTATATTAAAAAAATGTTGGCAGATTGCTGTAGTCATAAGTAGAGGCTAAAAAGGAATTACAGTATGTCTTGTTACAGAGTTTTTCTGAAGGACATCCTTTAGTGCAGTGTTTGTAAAGGTGTGGTCTCTATCTTTGTGCTGCCTGCTGCTTTTCAGCAAATTGTCGCTTTTTTTGCACAGTATTGCCTGGACAACATGAGACACAGTTTAAAAGATTAAATTCATTAATTAACTACTTTATGCACTTTAAAACATTAATGCATCAGTAAGCAATACGCTAGTATGATTTTCAGAAAGGAACGCTGCAGTGTGTGCACTTCACGTATGTTTCAGTTCAGAGCCGTGTTTCCTTTTCACATTAGCAGGTACTTAATAAATGAAAAGAATATTCTATTCTCTTATTGAACCAGATGTTGCTATAACTCTCTATGGCTCCATGAATAAGCATTCAGGATTTCACTAAAAAGATTCTAATTATTCCATCTGCACTTACACTTATATAACCTTCATTTGTAATTAAAATCTATTTCTGTCCTAATTGTGGACTTGGTTTTCTTAACTGGTGATATCAATGCAAATGCCATTTTATGCACTCACAGCCTCCTGTTAGAACTATACATGCATACATGACTAAGCACTCATAAGCACAAATCAGAAGTTTGGTATGGTATTTTTTCTTCTTATAACTTCAAGACAACTTTATACAAATCACTCTGTGAATCTATTTTCTATATTCTGATAGTATATCTGCAATTGCTGGCTTCCAAGATTCATTGGACACTGTATTATGGTGGCTTTGATGTAAATTCAGCAAAAAATAATTCACCGTGGGAAGAAATTGTACCCTGTATATTAAGCCATATTTTCTGTGTTGGTTCAAAAATGTAGAATATAATTTTGAAAATTATATTATAGTTCAGAATGTAAATTAACCAGTTAACCAGTCTCATCCAAAAGTTTAATCATTTCAGTTCTTCCATTGCTTGACAAGATTACACCTAGGATGGCTAACGCCTGAACACAGAATGTGCCACTTAGCCAGTGCATTTACATTTCCTTGGTGTCAGTGTTGAATAAAAGGGGTTTAATGTCATTAAGCACCTTAATGGACTGTGTCAAGTGTCTGATGAGAATGCTAGTAATTCATGTGTTGTAGATCTGGGACAAAAGTTATTTTGAAAGAATATAGGCTTGTCAAAACTTCCTGCTGTCATGCACAGCTGCACAGCCATAGCTGATTCTTCAACCTGCCCTTTGGTCCATGGCAATGTTTGACACAGATTTGTCCTTTTTACATTTGCAATTATTTTTTCTGTAGAGGCAGCTGGTATACAAAAATTATTTTTCAAAATTCTCCTGATTATTTTACAATTACTGCTGTTGTTTGGTTAGACTATGTCAGTATAGGCATTATTTAGAATGACAAAAGAATTAGAAAGTAGCAGATTTTCTGAAATAGCCTTTCTAGGACAACATATGGGCACAGTGGGAAAGGAAACTCTGTTCTTCCCTTATCAATCAGCTGTATAATGCAGACATTTCTTGAACTTCCTTCAAACTAGAGTATTTCCCCATCATCTCCTGCAGAAGATACACAGTTGTTCCACCCTGCTTTTGGTCACACTGACACTTAGTAGGCAAAGGCACTAATGTTATAGAAGACAAGGACTGGCCATCAGCCTGCCAAATGAAAACCCAGCAGCCAGCCTGCCACTTCTAAGTGTGCTATTACACTTCTGTCAGGTGGTCTTTTGGTTTTTTATTGGTACAATTTCAGGTGTTACTAGAGGGTAAATGGAGTTTTCTAAAAAGTGGGAGAGGGCAGCTGTCACAGTGGGAACTGTGTTATGTGAAATAAATAAGAGCTCTGCCTCTCTAAAGAGTTAAATGGAAAAACTCTGCCCCATCTTGATACCTTGCATATGGGTGAATCTGGCTTTATAATCAAGAGAGGTCTGTAGGACATTAGACTTATTTCCCGTGTTTCTTGTGATAAGAATACAGACATATTCATTGATGCACTTGGAGGTCCACAGCAGCTGAGAAAGCCCATTCTCTTGAACCAGTTGTCATCTCAGCCATGTCACTAATGCTGAGTGGCTCAGTAAACACTGTTGAGTACACTGTTGAGTAAACCTCACAACTGACTGACCGGTAGACCTCCACCACTGCTAGCACTAACAGTTTTCCAACAACAAAGTGATGAGCTATGGGCATGTACTTATTTGGGTTGCCCAGCTTTGTAAAGCAGTAACAAACTTTGTCTGGAGGATTGTTACTTCTGTCATTTGCTCATCTTGGCACTGAAGGACCAGGGTGAGTTTTTCATATGTAAGTTTTTCATCTGTTGTTCATAGATTCATATCTTTAGAGAGTATGACCTTCTCCCCACTGTGCCTCCAAAGGACTAGTTGTATTTGTTATATTAATGTATGCCCTTCTGAAATGAGGATGTGGCTGTGCTGTCCACCTGGGGACCAGCCTTAAAAGTCATATTGCAGCATGTGGCTGCCTTGTCATGTCAGCAGCCACTGTGTCTGAGTGGGCAGTGGGTGGCCAGGTCATGCGTGGGAGTTCAAATCTGGTCCCCTCTGTACTACAGTCATATGTTCAGACAAAGCTGATGGGTTGCCCTTTTAAATAAAAGGTTGACTGATGTAATCAATGACTAATGCAACTGCCTTTGGATTCCAAACAGAGATGAGTTGGGCAGCAGCTATAAAACAGTAAGTCATCGATGTTTCTTTTATCAGGGCTTAAGATGAAAAAAACACCTTCCCACAAAGTTTTCTTGACTGATATTAATCATCAGAGGCATCTTGAGGTCATCGATGAAGAGGCTAATAGTCTCCCACTTGTTTCAAAACAACATCCCTTTGCTCAGGCTGCAGGAAAACCCATGACTTACTGCAAAATAGCTCTGAGCTCATACAGGTGTCAGCCTACAGCTCCTGCAAGGAGTGACTGAACGTGCCATGTGTTATGACTGTTGTGCTGGAAGGCACATATAGGAGCAATCCTGAAAGTTTTGCAACTCATGGAAGCTGTAATGTGAACCCCTTTGCCAAGCTGTGTTGCTGAAACATTTTCTTCTGTTGCAACACTGTGTGCTGGTCTGTGCTTTTTGGTCCCTGTTTACATCAGAGCATGACCCATGACTCAGCTCTGGAAGATCTATTTTTAGAGAAAAACTGAAAGAGATCTAGCAGCAAACTCTTCACAAATGAAAAAGTTTTCATTTCAAGTAGCCCAGTTCTGCACAGCCAAGGAAAAAGAAAACTTCTAAAAGATGTATGACATGAGGCATTGTCTTCTCCATACTTACAGAGGCTTCCAGAGAAAACAAAAAGTAAACAGTGGGTGTCTAATTCGTAAGTAAAACAAACATGTTTGACAAGCCCCTCGCACTCCAGCTACCCTAGCACATTACTACAGATGTAGACATTAAGAAACCTCTTCAAAAATACAAATGAGCTCATAGCTTTGAACTGAACACCAGAATAATGATGCAAATGCACAAAACTTCCTTTAGTCACTTTAGAGTTCTCAAGAAACCAGTGATTAGTTTCTAGCTGCTTCTTTGGTGATAGAGCGTGTCTTTGATTCCTAACAATTCTTTCTGTTTTTCAGACTGAAGGCATTTGTGGAATACTGCAATATTGAAGAAAAATACTATTGATAGTTTACAACATTGCATTTGGAACAGGTACTTTTGATAAGACAGGAAAAAAAGGACAGAAATAGACAAGACCAAAAGTAGGTATTAATTTTCTGAGGGATATCTTTGTCCTAAGGCTGTGCTGTTTCCATACCCAGATATAAAGGAAACTGCCCAGAAACCAGAAGTAGAATTTGAAATTTTTGGAAACCCATGGAATTCTTCAGCTTCTCCTTCAAAAGTGTGCTCTGCTTCTCGAGTAATTAAAACATTTCAGACAGGGAAAATAAACAGAGTTAAGAATAGAGTGAAAATCTCAGTGGGAAAAAAGGATCATTTTATCACTCTTTCTTCAACAGTGCTCTGTAGTCCTTTCATCAAGTTCTTTGTAATACCAGCCAACATTCTGACTTTATTTTTAGACTGGACTTACAAAAGCTACACGGTCTAAGGCAAAAATAAATATGTAGCAAATGACATATTGATTCTCCTGTTCCTTCACCATTGCTGTGAGCGGGTATGTACACACTTGGGTTCACATTTTTCTCTTCTGTGAATCCCTCCTCACAGACGCATTTCTAGTGGCAGCAAGCAGTGCAGTGCTAGGGGTAGGGTGTGAATTAGATATGCTCTGGAGGTGCCTCCTAGTCCTGTTTTTCTGGATTAGTATGATTTTTATGGTTCTGCAGCACTTCGCCTCCTATGATGGTGGCCAGGACTAAGTAAGCTTGTCCCTCGCCCTGTTTCAAGCAGGCAGTAAGGTGACAAAGAGAGTCCCCCCGTCCCAGCCTATGTTGCAGATGAATCAGAGCACCATCCCAGACTGCTTGTGCTAAGTCCCCTGCTACAGCTTGGATGAGACTTTCTTCTGGCAAAACTTAAAGGTTTGTTTGGCTAAATCACAGGATACAGATGATGGCTTGTGGGACAGAGTCTTCTTGGCAAATTGTTCCATCCAAGTGGGTCAGCAATTCAAACTGCTGCAGTGTGTCCAGAAAAGAAACAAGCCTCGGCTGTCTTCTGCGATGGGGCCAGGCAGTCAGGGAGCCCCTTTCTGTCCCTTAGCTTCTACCACTTTGCTTATCTCAAGGATATCCTTTAAACGTCAAACTACTTCTTGTCAAGCAGCATTGCCTGTTTTTATTTAATCTCTTGCATTTTTTCTTTCTCAGCAGAAATGTTATGCGTTAAGCCCTAATTGCTGTGTTTTCCTGGGAGAGGTTTAGGCTACGTCTGCCATGAGAACCACGTCCATTTACTTTCCATGGGTGCCTCTACTATGAACTTTCACAGTGCATCTTTTCCATCCAGCTCTGTCATATCCTCTTCTCTTGAATTTAAGTCTTATTAGAGGGTGCTAGCAACCAAATGGTATAATTAAGCTGCAGATTACGAGAGGAGAAATAGAAGTCAAACGTTCATTTTTACTATTTTGTCTGCCACACCGAGCCAGCAAAAACAAAGCATAGAATAACAAACCAATTAACTGATTATCACAAGGCTGTTACTTTACCTTATTTCAAGCTTAGGCTCATTTGCTCACGTTAGACGTAACTCTGTGTGAGACTTTTTTGTCCAAATAGCATACAAAGGCTAAGGTGGTTCAGTAACACCAAGAGGGAAGGATCATTGCAGAGTCTCTTTTGTCCCATCCAGTCTGTGGCTAAGGGTAGAACCTATCTTCCCGTGTAAAGGGGAAATCAGCTTCACCCACAGAAGGCCTGAGGGTCGAGGCTGTGGCTGAGCAGAATGTAGAACAACTGATGAGTTGACATTTCCAGCCCTCTGTGTTAAAGCACAGGGTCACTGAGTAACTCCTTTGTGGCTGGTATTTTGGTCTATAGGTGAGGTGACAGGCTGTAGCCTCTCTGCAGGTGTAGCCCATGATATTTGAAACACTGCAATTGGGTAAAGGTAGTTCAGTGGCTCCTCTCTTACCAACTCCTCCTGTGTTCCTGTGTGGATTTTGTTGGAATGAAGTGTTCACACCAGCACGCTGGCTGTCCAGTACGGGTGACGTCTATTTTCCTTCTCCAGTATTAAAAGAGGTGTTAGGAGGCTCAGAAGAACTTAGAAGTTTTGTTCAGACACAGCAGAAACTTCAGCTCAACCAAAAATGTATACATTAATCTCCCCATTGCAACCAGCTTCTCAGAATCACAGAATCACAGAAACAC
>NW_010532225.1:0-3349 GCF_000687285.1 Phaethon lepturus | reverse complement strand
TCTGTGATTCTGTTTCTGTGATTCTGTGATTTCAACATGCTAGTACAGATGCAGCCACAGCAATAGAGTTAAGAGTTATGTTCATTCCTGAATGCACGAATATACAGAGAAGGAAGTTTACCCCAGGCATATTGAACACAGATGTGGGCAGTCAGTGTGCCAAGAGGAATGTCTTTTATTCTATCATTACAAGGCACTTATGGAAGCTATTATGATTAACATAGGAACTTATGGAAGAAACCAATTATTATTTATGGCATGTATATATGAAGTAGGGCTTCAGTCCTTGACCTTTATCACTGGCAATTTCTTGCTTAGCTCCCTAGAACTTATAGAAAGGAAAATGTGCACCCATCTAAACGTACAAAAGCACACTACTTCTTATCCTCTGCTTCTTAATGAAATGGTGACTCTGATAGTCATCCAAAAGCGAAATGTGACCTCCTCTATATTAATGGTATTTACAAGGCACTAGGTAATTCCAAGACGTGTTTGCTGAAATGTGAAATGATAACCTGTCAGGAAGGGTTGGTAAAGGTCTTTTGCATAGTGTGGCATAACAGCACTCAGCAGTTTCAAAGCAATTTGCATCACTTAAAGAAGCCAATGTATGTTGTTGTAAATAGAGCTTTTCCCTGCATTACAGGAGGTGGGACATACAAGCAGACAGGCTCAAGACAGTTTCTCTAAAGTTTTGTCATTTGCAGAAGTACATCATCTCTCTGCTGTATGCCAATGACAGTAAAATATTCCACTCATTTCTAAGAGTCCCCCCATCCTAATGCACCCTCCCTTCTTCCCTATGTCCAGCTGTCACTCAGTTCAAGTGATATCGTTGTTATTCTAGTTGTCAAGGTTTTAGAAGGGCAATACCAAAAAAGGTATTTGGTTTGGAAAATATGTTATGTGTTCTTGGAACTGCACACAATTGGTGATCTCATGACTTTAAATATAAACTCTGAAACCTAAGAATTTATCTGAAGAAATAGTAAGATTTCATGCACGTTTTGTTAATCATGCTCATTTAGAGTGACTTGAGGAGATTTCTTGTTTGTTCCTTTTTTCTTAGAACTTGCTTCTCCGTAGTTGACAGCACTGCCCAGTGTTGAAGGTAGTGGGCAAGCACCCACATGCTTCCCTGCTGAGGCTCTGACCTGGACCCCTGTGCTATCCAGCCCCACCTCACAGCAGTTCTGCCAACATGCTTCAATCTCTACCCACAGCTCCTAGCTCCATCCTTCTCCTCTTCCACTTGTCCTTTTTAGGCTCTGTCATTCACATCGTTATTGGGATGCTTGTCCAGGACTACAAAACAGATCTGTAACAGGAACACAGATGAATTCTCCAGAAGGATTGCCATAATGAGCAAGACCAAAGGTCCACTGCATTTAGCATCTCCCAACAGCAGCCCATAGCAGATGCTTAGGAAAGGACTATCAGTAGCAGGACGGGCAGAGGAAGACTCTTCCCAGTCCCAGGAGCACTATCAGCATGTCTTTAACTCACATGCAGCTACACATGTCCTCATTTCCATATATTCTTAATACAGGTTAGATCAGAAACAAATTGTGACAGGGTGGCTTTCTATTATATGATGAACATTGTGGTCTAGTAAAAATTGCTTCATAAATACAGCTACCATTCTCAAAGCCCCATTTACTTACAGATTGCACAGACCAAATCTCAGCACATTTAGAGAGACACAAACAAGAGACAGGTTCCAATGATTGAAGCCACTATGAGTGTTTTGAGAGAATATGAGACAGGACAAGTCTGTGACCCCTCTTCTCAAGCCGTTTGGAAGAGCAGCTGCTGTTGCTGTCCCTGCAGGGACCCACACAGCAGAAGGGCTCTGTGCATATACTCACCAAAGGAAAAGCAGCAAGAGACTAGGTGCTAAACATGGCCTCCTCTTGCAGAGGCTTCCCCAGCACCCTGCAGACAGGGCAAGCGATAGGCAAAGTCACCTTCATTGTAGGCCACTGCATGGACAGCACTGCATGCAGAGGAAATGGCAGAGTTTAGTGTAAAAGCTCCATCTGTTTCCAATTTGACTGCATCTCATGCCTGACTGTAGCCCCAAGGAAGACTGTTACTACTTGTACGTGGATAGGAGGAGAAACTGATATCACTTTACCCTTTATTGGAATTGAGCTGGGAGGGGTTCTTGTCTCATCAACACTGGATAGAATAAATACCTCTTGTCACTGTGCCCACACGTACCGTACTGTACACATCAGGATAAAGGTTCTCCTGTTCCTTCTAGTAACTGCTGTGTGCTTTTAGCTTTAAAAAGTTAATAGCTTCTTGTGTTTCCTAACTGGACTATTCTCTCTCTTTTCACACTGCAAGGTTGCAGTTGCTTAATAAGTCTAACATGTTCCCTTAAAATACAGGCTACTTATACTTTTTTTTTTTTTTTACTTGCTTTGTCTCTCTGGTGCCTGGGTTGTGGTGTTATATTTTTGAACTTGTAATTTCATTTCCTGTTTCTTATTTATGTTGTTTAGTACATGGTCCCTGAACTATGCTTTGCCTTTTGATGAACATTCCCTCTGGTAAAAACAGCAGTACAACAGGCCAAACAGCCACTGTCAGCTGAACTTATTCCTGCAGTTGGAAGCAAAGCTACTCTTATTAGTGTAATTAACTTTTGTAACTTAAAAGAACATGCACCCTCACTGATCTACAGTATGCAGCTGGTGAATAAATTCCAAAAAATTCATTTCACTAAGACATTTTGTTCTATTCCAGTTCTCCTGGGATGATCACATGGTCATTCAAAAATTGTTGATATGCACTATTCTATCATTAAAAGGAGCTGAGAAAGCTCCTAATACAGAGACACAGATTATTTCTTCTGAATCAGACTACAACAGACGTTCTAAAAATAGCTGAGGAGAAAACAACAGTGTCTTAAAAGCCAAAAAAGTAAAGTAAACAATAGATAAACCTAGCCGAGAAGCAAAAACAACACATGCAAAAAAAAAAAAAAAAAAAAAAATTCAAATAAACCCCCCAAACAATCAAAAAAGCCAAGCAAAGACTGGAAAAAAAAGAGTTGTAAAGTGTCACTGGAGACAGTCACAAGGGATGGTTAAGTCAGAAGGGCACAACACCACGAAGAGCATAGTATCTTCAGCTGTCCGCAGAGTAGCTGGTGGGGAAAGGGAAATCTGGCTGGGGAGACTAAACACCTGTGTGCATCCATTGTGAAGCCCACCATTTGAAGCATCACCGTTTGAAGCCCACTCCCTCCCTATAATTTCTGTACCTTGTGGGCACCGGATGTGCAATGGATCACACAGAATCACGAAATTTGGAAAGGACCTTCAAGATCATCAAGTCC
>NW_010532224.1:0-1943 GCF_000687285.1 Phaethon lepturus | reverse complement strand
TGTTTGGGACTAAATCATTTATCACAGCAGGATATATGAACCATGCCTTATTTTTTTCCCTTTTCCCCCACAATGTAAGAACAATATTTCCTCAAAGTAAGAGAATAAGCGGTATTTGCCAGAGAGGCATTTTCTAACTGAGCTAAGATCTGTATCTACTGGACTGGGACCAAAAAGACTTCTCAGCCCCTTGGAGCATATTAATAACAAAAGGCAGGTACACATCTCAAATTCCTGGATTCAGCTCACAAGTTAACAGGGCAAGATATGTGACACAGTCTGGTTCTGGCCATTCTTCATATAATGGAAGACATTTTCAAACTGGTATTTATTAATTTCAGGGTGACCCTGTTGCTCTCATACTTTTGTGCCATAAATTTCTGAGTGCTTACTTCAGAGCTGACAAAGATGCCAAAAGTTGACTGCTGTCTGCACCTTGCTATGTACACAGAACACTGCAGTGCTCTTATCTACAAGAGTCAGCCAGAGGGCTCTGCTTTTGTTGGTTCTTCTCTGCTTTCTGCATGGCTGAGGTTTTCAACCCTCAGAGAGTCACCAATTTGCCTCCAGGCTGGAGTTTGTAATGAAAGTCTTGGTGCCAGGATTTTGTACATTCTATTCTGCCTCTAGTCAGGATGAGGAAACTTTCAAAATAATTACCCAATTTTAAAGACAAAATGTAACAAATGAGTATCCAAGGAGCTGTTAGGTTCAATATAGGCTATTTCCTCATACAGTTAATACAAACACCAGGCCTAAGTTTAGCAGTAATTAAAATTGAAAATTCTGCAGAGCAAAAGAGAAATAAATCTCTGTTGGGGAAAACTGCTGTGGTGGGAAAGCTGCCCTCTACACATTACCACCCACAAAGCCATATGGGGATTCCATGGATAAATATGTGACTGCCTGCGAGAGATGGGTGGGAAACCATCTCTCTAGCCCGGGAAACATTTCAAGATTTCAAAAGTGTTCCCACTCTGCATCAAGGAGGCTGACCAAGCCACTGCTACCACTGGAATCAGATGGGTGAGTATTGGTGTCCAAAGTAAAATATGTTACAAAGCAAAACAGACAGTGACAAGATATGTTTCAAAATCCACAGAGTTGGGGAAAAGAAATCTCACTTTCTTACTAATAGCATCTGAGAGCAAAATGAGAGTAGAAAAACACTAATCGGAGTCTCGGTAGTGAAACAAAGGTCTGAGACAAGGAAGAAGGTTTTAACATGTAAAAATCAATCAAATGTGAGTTTTGTAAATTTCCTTTTGTATGTGAGGATTGTGTAAGATAAACTACTGTGGAGAACTTCTATCTTAACCAAGCAACTGGCAGGAACCGATAAGAACCAGTACAATGTTAAAATACAAGCTAAGCAAGTAGATAAGAAAAGAGTTCCTCTGCAGGACAGACAAGTTAAGGGGACCAAGTACTGCAAAAACCCACCAGAGACCACCAGAGGACCACTGACTCATTTAACAGCGCATGTGTCAGGGACATTTGAGTATGTTAAACAATTCTTGGAAATGTCATGAATATGCTAACAATTGCAATGACTATGAATGTATGTAATTCAGATGCTGGTAACACGAGGCACACATGTTAGGAGGAGATATCCCCCATGCGTCTGGCACTGTAATAAAGATGTCTGCTTAATAACACTTTGATGTTATTAAGTTTGAATTTCTTAAGTTTGGATTTCTTTGAATCAGTAGCCTGGCAAAAATAATGTACAGGAGAATGGACAAAGCTCAGAAGAGCTACAGCACACTTCCCCTTTCTCTTTTCAAATGTAAATTCTTTAGTGTGATAGTATCTGGTCATTGGATAGCTTAAGACTGGTGTCCTGGTTTCAGCTGGGATAGAGTTAATTTTCTTCATAGAAGCTAGTGTGTGGCTATGTTTTGATTTTGGGATGAAAAATGTTGATAACGTGCTGATGTTTT
>NW_010532223.1:0-29349 GCF_000687285.1 Phaethon lepturus | reverse complement strand
CCCCCCAGCCTGTATTGTTAACAGGGGTTGCTCTGTTAATATAGGATATATAGAATAATGTTTTGTTTCATTTTCTGAAAAACTGCAAAACGAGCTGATACTGCGATTAAAGGCTCCCTCTTCTGTTTCTAGCTGCTATTGCACATTTTCTTTAACGAAGGAAGACTTAATGCAGGTTTCCATGTGCTGTGCAAATAGTTTTGTAATTTCCCGTTTCAAAACGCACATATATATTTGATGTTAGAGGAGGAGGAAGACTTAACAGACGATATTAAATATCCCTGTTAAGCCTGGGATCAGGGAAGGAGATTGCTAAGGAGAGATACAGGGCTCCTGGAGAGTATCTTTAGAAGCAGGGTATTCTCACAGTATCTTCCAGTTTCCTTCATTTTTCTTGGATCTAAACCACTGTTAAAATGAAGTCTTCCAAGCATAATCTTACCTGAACAAGAAGAGGTGTTGTCATTTATGTCCTGTAATCCCCAGGTTTCTGAAACAGAATGACATGCAGAAGCTTATTGTCAGCGACAGATGATTTTTTTCATTATTTTCACGGCATCTGAGCCAACGTGAAGTTTGCTGTTGTGGAAATGTTGCTTCATCTGCAAATGTCTGGCTGTAAGTTAATGCATGTTAACCACGTAGTCATTGTAGCTACAAATAACTTTGTGCTGGTGAGGGTGGTGACTCAGGCCACTTCACAAGAGTGGACTCAAGTAAGAACTAAATGTATTTTTTAAGTAAGGAATGAATCTTCTCCACTCTTTGAGCAAAGACAGGGTCCTATTTGTACCATTTTTTACTAGCTTTTCATCTTCCTCAGTGAGGAATTGCAATACTCTTGCAAGACGCTGCGAGTACGCTTGTATTTGGTATCAAAGGTAGGACTGAGGCTGGGATGTAGGTCTTGAGCTGCAACCCATCACATCAGGTGTCAGGAACAGCTGAGAGTGCTGAACCTGTCCCATCAGTGGGGCTGCATCCTTAGAGGAGATGGTGAGAGCATCTGCCTTTCATTTTACTGCAAAATTCTCATGTCAGTGAACTGAAGAATGAAGAATGGGCAATGCTTGGACTCAGTCCCCTGGCAAAAAAATCTAGATACTTTGGAATGACATTATTAAGGAGCTTTCCATGGGTCAGCAACATCTGTAATTTTGGTTGTTGCAAAGTGATTTTTCATTTGCTCTGTGAGTGGCATACTTTTACTTGGATAACCCTTAGAATAAAAGATATCAACGCCTGTTACACTTGTTTCAACGACCACTAGAAGACACAGCTGTGCATGTAATTAATAAAGGTACCATAATTAGATGGCCGTACAGTTAAGGCAGCAATCACTACTGATATCATACTGGTTACTGCCATACTTGTGCCACAGTATGACTTCAAGGAGTCTTACAGCTTCAGGTGTTTGAGATTGCTTCTTTCTATCTGAAAACAAGGATGCTTACACTTTTGTACCAAAGTGAACATATTTAAACACCCAACTGAACACAATGGAAACAAGATGGTAGCATGTACTTGCTCCTGAGAACCTGCCAGCCTTTTGTATCTGCCAATTACTCCAAGAAACATAAATTCTCTAGAAAAAGAGAGCAAGGAACGGTGGTGATATCATCATCACACTTTTTAGTTCAGGGATGAAAGTGCTTTGTATTATCAAAAGTACATCTGAAATCTCATTTAATACCATTCTCAGCATTTGTGTCAGTGTATTGTCCTGCTTTCTCTGGAAGTAGTAGAGGGATGAGGAACTTTTAAACAACCTTTAAACAATGGCAGAAGAGTTAGTTTGGAAAAAACTTTCTGTAAAGGTAAAATCTGACTTCACTATAAAATCACTGCAAGAAAGGCAGACAAATACTTGCAAAGGAAATTAAATCTTAAATTTAAAAAAATTGCACATGATGTCAGTCACTGACATTCTCCTTTTCATAGCTCAGGGTCTTTGGTCAAATATCTGAAAAGCAAATAACAGAAATTCATGTAGTTCTGATTATGAAGGAATTTCTTTTCACAGAGATACATGCCTCTTAGAAGGTACAATATAAATGTTAATATAAACTCTTAGGGATAGTGAATGTAGAAAGCTCACTAGAATCAGAGAGTTTGAATGCAACCTGTGCAACATTCTGTGGCTGAGAAAGGGTTTAAAGAGTGTTATGTGACTCTTTGAAGTAAAGAGAAGACCCACTGGTCACAGGTGGAATACTGTTCAGCGTGGCAGGGAGAAGATGAGACAGAAGCTCCGTGAATGTAACACCAGCTCTTTCAAGGCTTTGTTATGAGAGTACTTGGAAAACAGGATAAGAGCAATAAAACGTTACTCATCCTTTTAGAAGGCAACAGAGCAGTAAATTTCTAAGAGGATTTGTGCATGATCACTCTCTTTTCCACAGCAGACATGATAACTATTTTTAGTGGCACATAGACAAAGTAGGTAATAACTTTGTGGGCTTTCTATCTGTCAAAACTTTTACTTACCTGTTTTAACTCACTTGGGTGATTTTATTCCGGTTTATTTCCAGATTTTGATAACATATTTCAACCATGATGTGTATTGGTTGAGTAATAGTTCTGCAGTCACTTGTGTCTGCTTCTTCCCTTCCAACATCTATCTAATGTCTTTGTTTTTACACACTAGAGGAGTTTGCTGAAACCATTCAGACTACTATTATGAACTGAACTACATTCAGTTCCATTCAGACTACTTCAGTACATCTAATATAGCGGACTTGAAAGTGAGCTAAGTTAGCACAGACACAAAAAACAGGTTTCCCATAGCAGGATGGTGGGAAATAACGCACAGCATTGTAAGAGAACCTCATGCTGCAGAGTGAGACCCAGTGAGGTCTGCTGGAGCTCGCTGGAGTCCCCTGAGGGACTGTCAAGGGAGGGAGTCCCTTCCTGCAAACGCAGGGGCTGGAAGGCTGCGTGAGTGCTATGCTCGGGAGGCACAGAAGCAAGGACAAGAGCAGGGAGGACAACTGAAACAGAGGGATCAGAACAACACTCCATGGCAAGCGCTGGCAAAGGCTGAAGAATGGGTTTTGCCATTGTTTGGGCCGTGCCCAGGGAGACACAAGTGCGAGGGTATTCTCTGTCACCGTGCTGGACTTACATCTAGCCTCCCAGCATCTGACATGCCAGTTGATATAGGACTGTGGTATGAGACAGGAGAGTGTGTGACCACAGTGTGAGCCAGGAGACCAACATGAAGCCCATGGGGCCATCACGTTGTTTGACATGAAGGAACCCTACCGCTAGCCAGTGGCTTGGATGAGGTACCTGCCAGGAGCTCCTGCTCAGCAAAATTGAGGGATGGAGGCATCACAGCAGGGTGGTGTATCTTGCTGATAAACCTCAGTGTATCTGCACAGCCCAGTGTATTCTCAGTTTCTCCTCCAAATGGAGAAAAAACATGCAGCCCCAAATTCTGAGTAAACTTTAAGGTATGAAGAGGAAATTATGCCTGTTGGCTTTCTCTGTTCCTCCCACCATCTCAGCTGCTCTGGGTTTGCACATGTGTGCAACACGTCTCTGGGTCATTTCTGGTGTTCATTAAATTTGGAAAAACCACCTAATTTCCTTGACTTTTAAAAACAAATAAACCAATCGTACCTTAATAACATCTGCCTCTGGCTCCTAATCTGCATCAGCTTTTAACACTTAGGCTGGCTCCTGCTGAGACTTGCGTTGCTCCTGTGGTGTTGGTTCAGCTCTATTCCTAGTATCATAAAAAATTCTCTTTTCTAGAGCAAATCCCACAGAGCAACTGCAGCTGTAATAGCCGTGAGAACATCCAGGGAGGATTGCAAGCAGTTTCTGCTTTCAGAGTTTTGCTTTCCTGTAACCTTGTCCTGGAAATTAATGTTTTGTCTGCCTTGGACTTTTTAATGGGTTTTCTCCCTATTCCACTATTACTGGGCAGCCATTTAAACTACACAATCCTCTAGGAAAGCAGAGACTGTCAGAACTAGTGTTGGTCCCACACGACTGTTGGGAGATTTTTTTTTTTCAGATAACATAAGAATATAACTGGCTTTTCATGTCAGGCAAAAGCTAGTAACCTAGTAACCTGCTAGGAACAGTGGCTGATGCAGTTATGTAGGAAAGAGGACTAGAGTGGGGCAAGACTAGTACTTCCCCAGAATAGTTACCCAGTCTCCTGTGATTTGCGATTTGGAGATGTCTTGATGACACAAGCTTTTGTATTTAGTAGCTCTCAACAAGTATTTCTCAGGAATTTGTCACAGTAAGCAGTTTAGTGGCTTAAAAACATTCTTCTGCTTGTTTTGAACTAGGGTTTGCTGGGGATTTTTTTCTCCTTATTTTTGTATTGGAAAAGACCATGAATAATTACTTCTTACTCACCTTCTCCATGCCATGTTCAAGTGTACGGACTTTAGTATGGCCATCTATGTCCTTCTGCAGACTGAGATGCCTTGGGTATTTAACTGTTTCTAACACAGAAGCTGCTTCTTTGCTGCTCTTCTCGTTGTCTTTTCTAATCCTGCTGTACTGTTTGTAAGATGAAGGAAGGAGGACCGCCGTGATACTGAAAAAGTGGGCTTCCCTTGCGTTTATTTGGTGGCATAAAAACGCTTCTGTTTTTCTATTTTCTATTTCTTTCCTAATCCTCTTTGTTTTCAGGTTCTTACTGAACCAACATTTTTGCTTGCAGTAACCGCGAGATCTCATTCATGAATCCTAACACTCATACACATAGCTGTGTACATAAAACTGGTTTTCCCCGTTTCAATTCATGTTTATCTCTGCTGAATTTGACATTTTTCTTTCAGTTCCATGAGGTCCATCTACATTCTTCACAGCTGGACTTTAACTTCCTCTCTCTGTATAGCTTTATATCAACAAAAAACCTTTATCCCTTCATTATGCATTCCCTTGCCCAGATCAGCAATGAATATGTTGAATAGCACTGGCCCCAGGATTCCTGTGTGACCCCATTGATGGCGTCAGTTCACTTGTAAAACCCAATAATTTATTCTTTATTTCTTATCTTTACGTTAGCCACTTTGTGAGTCTTTTCCTTGTATCCCATGGCAGCCTAGTTTCTTTAAGAGTGAGGAATGCTTTCTGGAAACAAGGTGGACAGTAATCAGGGAGGTCACCCATCATGGACTTCTTCAGGGCACACCAGTAAAGTTGCATTAAGCCTCCTCTTTACTTTTCCCTAGTGTACTGTGTTTAGTCATGTTCTCACCCCTCTGGTTTTTAGGCTGGTCTCTAGTATGGACAGCAGACTTAATGTTCAGCATCTCTCTGGATACTGCCTGGCACCTCTCCATTTGTCATTGTACCTGCCAGGTTTCTGTGCTGTGGTCCTGAGGCAGATTTCAGCCAGTGGCTCCCATTGTTCATCCACCTCAAGTTCCTCTAGAGCTCCAGGTTGAATACCACCCAGTCCTGGCTTGTTACAGCTTGTTTTGAGGATTTGCTCTACAACATCTTCTACTTACACATCAGTCTGAGACAGATCCTTCAGCATGTCCCTTTCTCTGTCCTGTGGGAACCTCCCCAAGCTCCACAATAGTGAAAACACAGGCAAAATATTTATTTAGGTTTGCTGCTACAGCCTTGTCTTTAGGCACTCCTTCTATTCCCTGGCCACCTCCTGGCCCTCGATGCCCTCTTCAGGCTTTTTGATCCAATTGCATTTGGACAAGATTTCATGCATATTTGCAGATTGCTCCTGTAACTGTTCTGGAGATTGCATTAATCTGGTCTTTTCCTTCATTTACCCTCCAAACAGTGGCATGGGCCTTAAGTGCTTATGAACTTTCTTTTTCCCACAGCAGGTAGTAGTTTTGCGATGCTTTATTAAGGACCGTTAGTGGAATATACAGCCTGAATTCAGCAAAGCATGTGCCTAAGTCCCGTTATTTAAGCACTTAAATTCTCTGCAGACTTTTTATAGCTCTAGCTAACAAGCTGTGGGCAACGGGTATTTATTTTCTCTTGTATTTTTCAATGATATTACTTCTCGTTTAGCTTGTTGTTGATAATGCAGACCCTTATGCAGAACTTGCGTAGTAATGCAGCGGTGAAACACCTACATGTGTCCTGGATCAGTCAGGTGGGAGTCTGTCTCCCATGAGTTCTGCAGCTTTGGTAGTCGTTGCTAGCATGAGATCTGGAAGCAGCAGTTCTTCAGCAGGACACTAAGGGGCACCCCCAGACTAAAAGAAGTTTCCCTCATTTTTTTTTATATACATACAAGCTAAGAGAAACCTTTATTTGCCTCATTTTTATATATTGATTTAACATGAACAGTGCCCGGAAGTGTTGAATCAAGTCAGTTGGGAGTGTTTTTTTTCTGTTGCATCTTTTGGTAGGTATTTATTTCAGCACTGGTGATAAGGAAGGTGAGTTTACTTACCAGTTATCTCATGATGGACCCACCCAAGCACACAGCTCACAGACAGAGCAGAGAGGATGGAAAAGATGTAGTAAGCTCAGCATCTGGAGCCTTGGTGGCCACCCACACATCATGGCATGGCCAAGCACATGTACAAGCCTGTAGTTGTATGGGCCAGGGGCCTTTGCTTCTCGGAGGCACTCCTTGCCACCAGAGAGCTAGTCACACCAGTCCTAGGAAACCCATTCCCAAAGTAATAGCTGCTGTGTGGATAGTTGAGACCAGGAAGGAGGAACTGAGGCAGGAGTCACTCAACAGCCCCCCCAGGACCAAGGAAAACCTGTGGAACAGGGGGTACAACATTCTCCTACTGCTACCACGTGGTAGGTGACTTGGCCACCATCCTGTGACACAGGATCACCCTCTGCAAGGAGGGGTCCCGGTAGTTATGAAGCATAAACTGAACCTAGCTGCAAAAACCTTGTGGAAGGAACTGGATGTTGAAGCAAATTAGGACGAAGGCTGCTGCACATTGATAGGAGCTCGAATTAAGAAGAAACATGAGTTGGTCAGAACCAGCATGTCTCAGAAGGGTGGATTTGCCTTATCGGTCAGTGGATTTAACACAACGGAATTATTGTCTTGGCTTTGTTCAGAAGGTGATGTATTGCCAAATACTAGCTGTAACGTGAGCTACCAAAGCCAGCTGGCACTGGATGCATGTTCTCTGGTTATGGGGTGAGGGGAGAGATGCTCTGTAAGGGGACCCCTGCTGCTACCTGAGGTAGAGCTTGCTCCAACTCTGTGTTTACACTGGGGTATTTTACACTATTTTGGTATTCTTCCTTGTTGTAGACAGACTGCATTAAAGTGATAAATGGCTTGGCTGATACATGGCTGGATAGATACATCTGCTTCAGAGGCTTACAAGGAAGAAAGGATTGTATAGCCAGAATATCGCTTCAAAACTCCAGTTTAGGCACTTTTCCAGGTAACAATACATTCCTGTACAACTTTATATGGCCTTCACTGGCTAGTAACGGGTGGTTGCTCACAGAAGGAAGAAATGGTGGCTGATTTTCTGGGAAAAGGAGAAGGGAGCAGTAGGTGGTAACCCAAGTCAGTACCTCAAGTACAGACAACGCTCCAATTTCTGTCCTAAACAGGTATTACAAGAGAAATGACCACTATGGGAATGAGCAGAGTTCAGTGATCTGGACATTACAATGAAAAAGGCATTTATTTATTTGGAAAAGAAGTGTACAATCTTGTCCAAAAGAGGACTCAGCAGAGAATGAGATCAGGATACACTTCAGTTGGGCAGCCCTTGAAGTGTAACCCATTAAAAAAGATGCCTACAGAGTAAACCACCAAATTCAGGTGGCAAAAGCTATTAGCAAGAACTTTAATAGCTCTTTGCTATTCTGCTGTCTGTGGGATCACAGCAGTTAAAACAATACTGAAGATGTGAACCAGAACCTGTGGGGAAGGGACATGCTTGATGTAAAGGGATAAAGCCATCAATGACCCATATATGGAAAGAAAACACAAATGAAAATGCTGACGATCCTAATAATGTAAAAATGCTCATTATAACTTAACAAGAAATACTGGTTCAAGTCTTTTATAAGCTCTTTAGTTTATATTAATAAGTTCTTTAGTCTAATGTAGGCTAATCTAATATAAGCTTTTTAGTGTACAGTATCTCTGTCCTTCTGTGCCTTGCAGTGTTCCCTGTTGCTTTCCATCACACCTTTAGCCACTTTGGGGGTACAACATTGATTCAAAACACATGCATCCCAAGAACAGTGTGAGTTTGGGAAAAATAAATAATGACAGGATGTGGGTGGGAGGCTGACTTGCCTTTCCCAGTGCAATAACTATTTATGAGAAAATATTCCCCCTGTGCATTCTGGCACATGTTGAGAACCAGATGCCCTAAGTATGAGATCCTCCCACTTAAGCTGAGCAGTATTTTAGTGTGGCTTAGACTGTCACTTTATAGATTGCTCTGGCTTAAAGGCAGCCCGTGTTACATTGTCTCAAGAACAAACCAAGGCAAAATCCTGATGAAGAAGCCAAAGCTTCTCCTTCCCAGCTGTGGAGGAAGAAGTCTGCTGACCTATGTCAAGGCCTGCCTGCTTTCACGCAGGACAGAACTCTGCTCAGTTTTTTGAGGAGCAGAGACCAGCGATAAGATTTTCTGCCTGTGGTCTGACTGCCCCATGTCAGAGACTTTACGGAGCAGCTCCATAAAGCCTCCCAGCTGGGTGTACCTCTACATTACCCCAACTAAAATTAAAGGAAGCAATCATAGCTGGTTGGGTACTTTCTCAAATTTACAGGGCAAGGAACAACCTCTGTCTCTCTCAGCAGCCTCCAGTGAAATCAGAGGGCTGACTTGTTCTGTAGCCTAGTGTCTACAGCTGCTTGAGCAAAGATGGCAGAATTTGGCCCTATAGAGTATTTGTGACGTGCCAGGTGAAAAATCTGCCCGTTTGCTTCTGACAGCCATTGATTTCGCAGTGCGCACTTTAATATTGAAATACTCATTAGGAGAAGGGCACCGCTGGAGCAGTCTGCAAGGGGCAAGCACATAACATGAAGGAAACACTAAAACCTGGGTCTAGATTGAGCGAGTCAGGGGACAAGCTGCTTTCAAATTTATTTCTGAGTTTGAGTGAGGAGCCAAGACTATTTGAAGGGAATTTATAAAGTCAACAAAGTCAAACTCTCTGTGGTAGTGTTGGTTGGTGCAAAAAGGGACAATGGACTGCAGCTTGGGATGCTCAGACTGGATATTAAGGTAAACAACTTTTCCAGGGAGGTAGTGCAGCACTAGAGCAGGTTACCCAAGAACTTGTGAAATCTCCATCCTTGGAGGTTTACAAGATTTAACTAGACAAAGCCATGGCTGACCTGGTCTGGCATTGGTGATCATCCCGCTTTGAGCAGGAGGTGGGACTAGGCACCTGCAGAGGTGCCTGTCCACCAACACCACTGTGATTTGGCAGGTTGTGACGGACAAAGTTTGGTCATGAATGAGGAAGGCACCAATCTTCAACATATCTACAGTCATGCTGCAGTCCTATTCCCTCTGTCAACCACATGTCTGGTGCTGCTCCTGTGTTTGGCCTGGTGGAAACCAGATCCAGGTTTCCAAATCCCCCTCCAGGGGTGGATTTATGGGGGAATGGTGGTTTCTGACACGGAGTTGGGTCTTGCCCTGATACAGAAGTGCTCACAGGCTGTGTAGTTATCTTCAGTGCCTATCAGATATCATACAAAACCAGATTGTGGTGGAGTTTTGGATGAAGGATTAAAACCAGTTGATTGATAATCATGAATTTTGAGTAGCCTCTGGGACCTGTGCTCACAGGAGTTAGGAGATCTCTGGTGTCACTGGAGCCACTGAGCGGGATTTTGCTAGCCAGGGCAGAAAGGGATGGACACAGCAAATTGCATGGACCTTGTTAACAAACAAGTTCAGTGCAGCCATTCCCTGTGTACATGTAATCCACTAGCATGGAATAGAGAGTTTCTTACACAACTAACTGAAGTGAAAGTAGCTCCTGAACGAGACTGCACAGTTTATATCACTTATTGAGCTGATGTCCTGGAGATGATGGAGGAAACTCTTCTTTTGTCTGTCCTGAGGATGGCAGCTCTGAAAGTTTATACTTGCTTCCTGGAAGTTGTACCTCCTGTAGACTCTGCTTAAATAATTAATTTGCAATATTCATTAGCCAGAGGATAAGTATAATATATAGACAAACAGAAGGATTTTATACTTCTATATTGACTCAGCCATGGGTTTTTTTCTGGTTGTGGGTGAAACTGTTGTTCAATAAATGGGAGAAAAAAAAACACAACAGGATTTTGATGTTTATCTGGTTAATATTTCTGAATAATAGTTATAAGCATTAGTGAACCACAGGCAAGTCATAGCCCTGCATGACTGTACCTACATAAGAAGCTCCATGCTCCTCCCCAACTCTCCTCTGGCTCCAGGAGGGATTAGGTTCCTCTTGTTGCATATCAACATTTCCAGGCTTGGTTTCCACCTGGACCTTTTCTAAAATTTACGCCAGCATTGTGTCCCCCATTCCTGGTGAGCACTCATGACCACAGCGATGGCAGGTGAAGGCGTACACCCTGCACACAGTATTGTGCATGTCCGCAGGGACCTCTAACCAGAAGACCCTGCCTACTGCTTCAGAAAAAACACTTCACACATGGTCACCTCCCATACCACTGGCATCCACCATTTTTTATGTGCCCCCCGCCTTTTCCTCCCCTTCTCCCCGAGGCACAGCTAAGGCCCCCCCAGGTTGTGGAGACTTGTCACAATGGCGCACATGGAAGAAACATCATGTCTGGCGGCCAGGCAGGCAGAGGTGTGGGCTGAGACCTACTGTGGCACTGAGAACTACAAGTGCCTGGAGGCTTTCAGAGCTAAAAACAATGCCCGTCTCCTTCTCTTTCCCCCTGCCTGGAATAAAAGTGAGGAGGAGCTGCAGCTGTGTGCCCGCTTGCTGTGACCTGCACAGCTGTGCTGTCTGGACATGCGTGTGCAGCAAGTGGAAGGTTTTACTGAGGGAAAGCAAACCCGAAGCAAGGAGTTTTCAATTTCATGTGGCTTGTTGTGTGTGGTTATTTGGTATTTTGGGTGGTAAGTAGGCACTGCGATGGAGAAGCTGCTGTTTCCTGCATCCCCCAGCCATCACCCCCGGGGTCAGCGAGTCCCTGGGCTCGGGGCATGGAAAGCCCTCCTGAGGGAAGATCACTTGTTAAAAGAGAGATGCTGAATTGCAGTTGTTGTGCAGGATGAATAAAAATGAAGCCAAGCCTATTGATCAGTGCACACCATAATTTCAGGCACACCTTCCTCTGAAACTGGTTTCCTTGTTTCCTCCTGAGGACACGTGTACTACAGCAAGGATGTCATTCAGCAGAGGCCAACATTTTAAGCTTGCAGAGACATCTGACAATAAAGGTGGGTGTCTCGAGGGGTTTGTGGCAAACTCACCTACCAGCCTACCCCAGGCACCCAAGTATCTTTGAACACTGGCTGCATTTAGGCTCTCAGCTGTAGAACTGCAAAGAGACAGGTTAGAAAGAGTTCTTTTGAAAATGGGGGAAAGTTGTTTTGTACTGACTTGGTGACTCTTTGCGTTTTCTAATTTTGAACTTCAGGCCCCCGGATGGGCATTTTTGTACACGGTCAAATGATAAAAAATATCTCATACGTTCCACACACAGCCCTTTGCTCTGCCTCGTGAATATTTTAGTGACCCATTTGCAGCAAGCGGCTTTTATTGAACAGAGTAGGTAGATGCAGAGGGAAACAGAAGCCCCGTCATCCTTGCGACAATTATACATCTGTCTCTGAGTAAGCCACCCTCTCAGCCTGGTAAACAAGAGCCTGTGCATGGGTTTTGAAAGGAAGGTGACCATCACCTTCTGTGATCTGAGTATTTTCTTGCATATACCTCAGTTAGCCTGTAAAGCAGGTAAGTTTTAGCCTTTGCACGGTGATATGGTTCAGGACTCTGGTTTTACCGTGAATTTCATTCTGGCTTTTTAATCACTTTCCTGGGGTTTAATCAGTATAATGTTTCCCTTTCACCTGATTTCTATTTTTAGTTATTTTTGGAGTCAGCTACTCAGCAACTAATTGCATTTCCATCTTTTTTCTTGGTGGTGCTTCCCTGTGTACCTTCTTACCGCATGCTCGATGAAGCATACCCGTGGGGGTCCCTATCCCAGATTTGTTTATTCCCAGTAATTTATGGGAAAAAAGATCGGCTGAAGCAAACACGAGCAAATAAATTGAAAGTTGATGCTTCTATCCTTATTACTGATTACTTTCCTCTAACCACCTGAGAAACTGGTGTGGAGCTCATCCACTTTGGCCACTTTTGTTTGTTGATCTCATTTTCTTGAGAAAACTTTTGAATGAACACGTAGGAGGGTGTGCCTTTATTTTCCCTGTTTTCAGCTATGGGTATGAGAGATTTCCTTTTACAGTAGCTTTGCAAAGTGGATGCACAGTAGGTAATTTTCTTAAATAAAGGCCTTCCTTTCTGTTTATCTTTCTGAAGTAACTACTAGTGAGTTCCGGACAATGTTTTATTTTCTAACAGTCTAGCCTTGCTTACACATAGCTGGATGGATCAACTGAAAGCCCTTTTTTTCAGAACTGGTAACAGTTTCTCTCTTCAGTTAGCTGTCCATTCCTTCCCTGAGACTGCCCTTTGGTTTGGCTTCTGTGCAATGTCACTGACTCTAGATCTTTGCCCTGCAGCTCTCCCACTCACTGCTATGTCCACGCTGCTGGAGGACACGATGGACGCCTTGATGAGGATTTTCCATCACTACTCTTGCAAAGAAGGAGACGGATACGAGCTCAGTAAAGGAGCACTCAAGGAGCTCCTCACCAGCGAGCTCACTGACTTCCTTTCAGTAAGATGCAGCTCCTGAACCTCTTGAGTCACTGTTTCATGGGTGGGATAAGCAACTATCCAAGTGTTCAGGAATAGCATCTCCTGCAAGGTGCCTGCTGCCACAGCCTCTCAGATGACAGTAGTCTTTGTGGAGCCGGACAGAAGGAGATCAAATGTCCCATTTCAGAACTGTGTTTTCAGAGGTTGGTCCAGCCCAGGTGCCCTGCCATGTGCCACCAGCAGCAGAGCCAGGTACTGTGCTCTGCTTACTCCTCTGCATTGTTGAGCAGAAGGGCAAGGGCAGCCTAGAAGCAGTAGCAAAATCGATGCTAAATCAGCCTTTAATCAGTTTTTTGTTTGTTTGTTCATTTTTAATAATAGGGCATAGATAAGTCCTTTGAAGAATTAAATCCAGCAACCAATTCTCATGAGACAAGAAAGTAGTTTGTGCACAATGGCCACGGACACAGTGCAGCTGCTTGTGTGCCCTGCAGAGAGATGCTAAGAAAATCCTTTCAGTGATAAGCTGCTGGTCTGAATCTCGCTTTGCATGTTTGTTATGTTCTGCATTACATACCATGGGTGCTTCTTATGGAATAATGACCAGATTCATAATTGTTTTTCTTTATCCACTTAATTGTAAAAATAGTTGTGGACCATACCACCACCAATTTTACCTTGTATCCATTTCCTTGAATTGGGTTTTCTTCTAATCTTGGCTGTGGTGAAAATCTGGCACTGGCTGCCCAGAGAGGTGGTAGATGCCCCATCCCTGGAAACATTCCAGGTGAGGTTGGATGGGGCTCTGAGCAACCTGATCTAGTTGAAGATGTCCCTGCTCTCTGCAGGGTGGTTGGACTAGATGACCTCTAAAGGTCCCTTCCAATCCCAACTATTCTGTGATTCTATGATTCTATTTATTTCTTATTGTGAGATTCAGTGTTCTTACTCTCACTGAATAGGATGTGGTGTTTGCTAAGTAGAGATCTTCTAAATATGATGAATGGATTTATAATACAACCACTTGTGAATAGCTTGTTGAAAATCTAAGTACTGTTTGTTAAGGGATGATGCAGAGAAATGCACATTATAGATCCATCTTGTCAAAAGAATCCGTGCTCAGCAGCTCCTAAAATCTGTTTCGTTCATTTCAGTGCTGTTTTAGTACCTGTATTCCTTCTAAGAGCAGCACTGTCTTCAGTTTCTGTTGCCGTGCACTTTTGGGACTCCAGACCTATGTTTTTAATGCTGTGGCTCGTGGTATATTACTATTCAAGTGCATATTTCATGCAGCCTTTTGTTTAATAGCATCAGGGCTTGTGACATAGCACTGGGTTGCACTGCCCTGCGTGTCAGAATTACACATTCAAGATCTGCACAGCTAAGTCACTTTTCTTTCTCTTTATGGGAAAAGGACCCCCTTCAGGTTGATAAGATTGTGAAAGATCTGGAATCCAATAAAGACAATGAAGTGGATTTTAATGAATTTTTCATTCTGGTTGCTGCTTTGACTGTGGCATGTAATGATTTCTTCGAAGAACAGCGAAAGAAAGAGGAATTTTAAAAATGCTCAGTACAATCAATCTCTTGGCCACAAATGCAAGCAAAGCACCCTAGTTAGGTAGCCCTCACCAGCGCCTAGTGAATGCAAACCATCACCCCTCTAACTGTTACTTAGACACTTACAGAGCAGATCAGCAGCTGGTGTAAGCTGGACCAAAGCCAGCTGACAGTACTCGAGATCTGGCTTTTAGTATTTTCAGTCTTTGCACTGCATGCAGCTGTAACACGCACTCATCAGTTGCGCAGGTCAAGGGCTTGGGGTGACAGATGGTTGGCAGGAGTTGAGAATTCAACTTAAATGTTAGTGGGAAGTAGAAGGCACAGGAATGCTACTTATGTTCTTTCTGAATTAGAAAATTTGGAACGAGACATAAAACTTGCAATTTAGTTTTCAGTCATAGAGAATCACAGAATCATAGAATCAAGAGAGTAGTTTGGGCTGGAAGGGACCTTTTAAGGTCATTCTATAACAACCATGTTTTTGCATCTCAAAAAGAGCAGACTGGTTTTTGCTCAGCTCTGCTTATTCTAAAGCTCTTTTCAGATGCTTCTATGTACCTCCCCACACTCTCGTATTTCAGATGTGGTCACAGCTGTCTCCTGCTGCCTGAGCAGACGGTACCGCTTGCCATTGTTACGGGTTCATTTCCCCCACTTCCCCAGCTTCAATTTTGTTGTCTTGGCATTACTGCATCCCAGCAGTCCACCTCTTCGTTCGGCATAAGTGAATTTATTCATACGATAAATGATTCAAATATCAGAAAACTGCTCTGAGGGCTGATGGAAGGACTGGGTCTTCAGGGGAAATGTAAATGCCTTCTGCTTTCACTATTCTGGCACCCTTAAGAGGAGGGCTTTTGGAGGACCACTTGTGGGGGATTTAACAACGGGATCCCAGGGTACAGCTTTGTAATGTGAGTCATCTTATGGAACAATTATTTCATCTCACACTGATCCAACCCTCTGCATGGAAGTGGTGCAAAAGGGGCAGTGGGACCCCACAGCCAGGTGTGGAGACAGTAGGACAATCCCCTTCAGTGTTAAGCTGCTCTTGGGTTGAATTAAGAGTACTTCTACACTCCCGTTTGAATTAAGCAAATTTTTGCCCCTTGCAATGTTATGCACCTCAACATCATTGCAGTTGTTGGAACAGGTTGGCAGGAGTATCAGCCAGAAAAAGTAAGACTGCTTTTATGGTTCCCAATGGGTCCTGCAAACTGTTACTAGTCTCCAAGCCTTTCCGCTTCCTCCAAGGAGAAGAGAGAGAAGAGCCACTTAAAGCTTCAACCCCAAGCTCAAAGGAACAAAATTGTCCCAGTAAGGACCAGTTTCTTCATTATGACTTTTGAGCAAGAGGCTTTTTGGAAAAAGCTCCAGAAAGTTCATAAACCCTCTGCTCATCCCTGATGAGCCCCTAGACACATAGCAGCCCGTGTGCTGAGCAGAATTATGCTAAGTCACAGCTGGCAGCAGCAATGTGCCCTGGGGTCAGGCAGCGAGAGCTGCTGCTGTGATGGAGAGGGTCAGTGGAGCCATCTCATCAGCTGAATTTACTAGGCATTGAGTGCAGCCTAATTCCTCTGTGGCAGGGGCTTGCTTGCACACGAGCTATGGGTGAATCAGAGAAGAATGACTCAAATGATCTTTATTCCAACAAAAGTTTTATAAAACCTCATAAATCACTCCTTTTGGCTTGGCTGGTTACGTTTTTCTTGATGCTGCTTTAACTGCAAGGACAACTGTTAAACTGTATGAGCTTTAAAGAAGAAATCTTTTTGTGCAAAGACTGGAGACCAAGCGAAAAAAGAAGAAAACGCTACAAAGCACATTCAGTGTGCTGAAACACACAAAGCCTTGGCACAGTTTGGGGTCCTG
Source organism: Phaethon lepturus (assembly GCF_000687285.1). NCBI lineage: Eukaryota > Metazoa > Chordata > Aves > Phaethontiformes > Phaethontidae > Phaethon > Phaethon lepturus. Next base: position 13,083 of record NW_010532223.1, on the reverse strand, counting down.
GCATAAAGGACTTGCCATCCTAATCTTGGGCTAACCATGGGCTGAGCCACTGCTCCAATGGGTCACTCCTCTGCCATTCCTCTCCCACAGGAGACAACTAACGCTGCATTAGTAGACACCACTTCCAAGGAAGATACCTGAAGATCACCTGGAAGTTCTGCATTGCCTCTGAGCCAGAAAAAGCTGTGAGCAATCCTCTTTTCTGTAAGCTACCCTCAAGAAAGAGAACTGCATTGAAGCCACTTATACGCTGGCTGTGCAAGATGGTGCTTGCACAGCCAACCTCGCTACTGCCACTTTGTCCTGCAGATGCAAACATCTTGGTTTTAGCTTCTCTCAGAAAGGAAATTTGTCTTCTTCAAACATGAAGGCAGTATTTTTTTCTCATTGTTTACTGACACTTTTACTGCTGACTTTGAGTCTGCAGTTAGTTCATGAATCTAGGAAGCGCTTTCAAGTTTTACATGCAGAGGAAACTTGCTGCGTGGCTTTCTCCAAAGTCCTTCAGCTTTAGGAATGATGTCTAATTACAGGCACTTTTTTCATTTGTGTAATCAGACCATCTGAAAAATCAATAGAAAATTGAACACCACAATATCGTCTAATATTTTCAAGTTACATTAAAGACCAATAAAAATACAGCAATGCCAGACAAAATCTTTTCTAGCTGTTGTAAAATTGTTTTTGCCTGACATCTAAAAAGCAGATTTTCAGAAGATAAATGATATTATCTTGAAAGTCTCAGCCTCTGCCATTTGCTTTTATTTCAGTTCAAAAGAGACTTGAAGTGCTAGTGCAACTGGGTACATGAAGCTTGATGCACTATCAGTAAATAAATTCATAACCTCTTCAGATTCGGTATCCAACTACAGCTCTCGAAGAGCTGCATAAGACACCACCGTGATGACAAGTGCTTTGCTATGGAGCGGTTCCTCCAAGCTCTGACTTACCAACCAGGTCCACCAGGAAGGCACCACCTTTTTCACTCAACAGCAGTGTAGAGGCTGTCAAGCACAGTGGGATAATCCCACCCTACAGCATCAGTTCCTCCTCGTGAAGATGAGAAACGAAGCTGCCTGGGGTTGTGGGAAGACACTAGGAGACCCCAACAGAACAGGTGATGTGTCCAGCAGCCAGAAATGTCATTAATTTCTTTCCACCAAATGCCATTCAAGAATTTAGTTATTGCCAGTGATGACTTACAGATACGAACCTGGCGCTGCGCCTGCAAGGGTGCCTTGAGTTCATGGAGTATCTGCGTTAACCTGCGCTCGCTAGCAAAGGAAGCCCAGCATCTCCAACGCCGGCCGCAGCTGCTGGGCCGGCGCGGAGCAGCGCACGCAGCACGTGCGACAGCGCCCGGAGCTGCTCAGGGCAGCACAGCAGTGCAGCAGTTTGACGTGCCTGCCCGTTTGGCCTGGGAAGTGTGGACGGGGCTGCCTTTCAAATCCCGGTGGTTATTGCTGCGTTTACTTCTCAGCCTTGGCACCCCGACACGCAAGCTGGCAAAGTCCCTGGGCTGTCAGCACGGCGTCCGCTCTCGTAAGGCGTGCGCGCTTGTCCCTCAGCAAGGCAGGTAGTTCCTCCTGGGGCAAAAGCTCTGGGGTCTCCCCCAGCACCGCAATCACTGCCGCGGGTGCACGGTCACAGCGACGCGGTGGGTGTACGCAGCGTGCGTGGGATGGACTGCATCACCTCAAAACCCAGGGCAGGTCTCTCAGTGAAGCGCAGCTGCGTGGTACCCCGAGCGGCCAGGGAATTGACACTGTGGTACAGACAGGCCAGAAGAAGGAGGAGAAGAGCTCTCCTGTGGCGATGCAGGTCATTCCCCCATCCAAGGCAGAGCCCCTTTCCAGGTGCCAGGCTGCGGCATAAGGCAGAGCGTGGCCAGGAGGGAAACTTGTAGGGCCAGCCCAGAGCCCACCGTCCCAGCTCAGCAGCACACAGAAAGCATTCAGCTCCTCTCCAGTTTCAGCCCTGAAGAAGTTGGGTAAAAGGTGAAACACAAAACTTGCCTCTGAAATCAGATTAATCTATATAAAGGTTTTTGACTGGCAGGAAGATTTCTTAGACTGTGATGTGATGTCATATGCATGTCTAATAAGGGATTTGATTGACAGACCAACAATTATTAGACGTGTCTTTAGGGATAATTAAGTCTGTTGAACGGCACTGTATTATTTGAAGAAAAAAGGGGTCACATTTTCGATTTTGCCTTTCTTCTGCCACATGATACAGTGTAAGAGATGATGTTTCATTTGTCGTCTGGTAATCTGGTTTCTAGGCTAACTCCATCCACATACTTTCCCCTGAGCTGGAGTATGGTGGGTTACAGGCCCTAGGCAGCTATCTGAGAGAGCATATGAGTGACCCTCACCAAATACATTAACAAAAACTCACACTCCCAAAAAACCCCACAATTTGTCCTTTTTAAATACCAACTCTCAGCCACCTGCAATCAGTTGTGTACGAGGGGCAACTCCCAAGGAAGAGAACTGCAGCTGCATCCATTTATTTTGCCCTCACACGTAGATTCTCAGCTGATGTAAACCAACAGAGCCTATTGCACTTAGTGGCATAATTTTGCAACAGCTGAGGATATGTGCTTGAGACTTTAAGTTAGCCTTCAGTGGAAAGCTGTGTTTCTGTTAGCTGGTTGGCTAAATAAGGACATGTCTGTAAAACTGCAAATGTTGCAACAAGGTGGTTAAGAGGAGGACAGGTATTTGGGGGAAAATCAGTGGAAAATGCTCCTGTGATACATTTATGTGTACATGCATTTATGTGATACATCCTGCTTTAAATTTTAAGCTGTCATCTCAGGTACTGGTTGACTTCATGGGTTGTGGAGCAAATTATCATAGTGTAGCTCTCAAATACCTACCTGTGGAGTCTGCCTTAAAACTCCGTGTATTGCTCTGACTCTACATTCCCAGCAATCGCATGAACCCAGAAAAGCGCTATGTGGAAACACAGAATAAAGCTATAGCACAAAAAAAATGTGGGTAGAACATCTTGCAAAGAGCAGAAGAGCAACTGAACCATCTGAAGCATTAGTTAAGGTTGTGTTTTGGGAGCTGAAAAATGGCAAGAAGTTGGGAATGCTGCAGAAAGATGCAGGTTCCCCAGCTCCTGCTGGGGTCATTGAGTGGCAGCAGCAAATAGGTCCCTGTGGCTGAGGGACACCACAAAGGGTGGCTGGACAAGATGCAGGGTTGGAGAGCTCCATACCATTAATGCCTTGGCTAGGTGAAACCAAAGCTCTTTTTGCCCTTGTGTTAATGACCTAATTCTGCAGTTTTCACTCAGGGGAAATTCTTTTGCAATTTGTGATGCCCCAGGAATTCTATTAGACGAAGAAGAATCGTCAGCCTTTGAAAGCCAAGTATGATTTCTGTTTGAAATGAAAAAGCCTGTTGGAATACCCGAGATAAAGGTGGTCTGTGACATTGCTATCAAAGGTGAAGCTGTCTTTAGACTTCAGGATGTTGAACAACGCTGACCAGGTGATCTCAAAGTCCTTCAATGTTTATGATTTTTACACCGACACAAAATATTCCGGTACTTTCACCTAAAAGTGTTTGGAGTATAACTGATCAAAGTGTTTGGCACTGCAGCCTGTACAATACTAAGGATAACTGGTAAGGAATCACATGCATGTGAAAAATAAAGGACGAAGTGGTAGGAACACTTGAAAGGACAAATATACCATTACGCTGGGTGTGCTGGCATTTCTTATCTGACTCATATTGACTAGTTCAATTATGTAACACTCCACAGTGTCTCTGAAATGGGTCCATTACTGTGATGCCTAACGCTACCAGAGATGATTGTGTTGAATCACAGTTTTTTCCTGGATGAGAAAGCCTCAGTCGAGGAGATAGTCACTTCAGCTGAGACATACTTGTCCTTGAATAGGAAAAATATCTTAAAATATCACTTATCAAAGTGGTGCTTTGTCAAAGATAGAGTTTGTTCTTCATAGTGACCCAGATCTAACGAATTTTGGAACGTGACATGTGTAAATACTAAGATTTCTCAATACATCTGAAAATTACATTCTGTGTAATAAAGTGACCTCAGCATTGAAAATAAAGTGACAGATGTTCTAGTAAGCCAGAGTTGAACAGGAAATTTGGGAGAGGAGGAACAGGAGCTGTTGCTTGCGGCAGGGTCACTGGGAGAAGGGTGCAGTGGTGAAAGATGCTGCAGCACTGTGTCCACTGCCAATCCAGCACAGGACCTGACCTTGGCCTTGAAGGATATGGTTCCAAGCAAAGTCCGACCATAATAGCTGTGCCATGTTTTGTAAAGGAGATTGGTCTTTTGCAAGGATGCTGGGACTCATCAGAGTAGCTGCTGCAGCCAGCAACAGCAAACACGACCCACTTTGGTCCATAGACATGGACCAAAGGAGTCATCTACCAAGGTCCCTTGCCTGGGAGCCACAGTGACACCTGCATGTGGCTCTGGTGTTGAGGTCTTCCTGCAGCAGCCCTCAAGAGGGGAGGTACCATGTGGGGGATCCACAGAGGAGGCAGGCCCATGCTAACATTAAACAGCTCAGCAAATGTCTGGCACCTCTCCTAAAACCAGAGCGATGGCACGCACCTTCACTGGTTGCCCCGTCCCACATCTCTCCTTCCTGGGAGAAAACTTTTCTCTGTTCCCACCTCTTGGCTCTGATTGCTTTGTGTAGATGCTGGGTTGAGTCACAGGCGGAGCTGGTAGTGATAACCACCCTCAGGGTAATCTCAGTGTCCCAATATAATATTTACTTGATTATTTGTAAACCGCTAAACTGTGAGCTTTACAGTTGTTGCTCTTATTCAGTGCCATAAATAGCGTTAATGCAACACTTATCATCAAGCCTGCATGATGCTGATAGGCTTTCAGTTCATAGATCGCATGCGTTTGTCATTTCTCTAAACCACTCAGTGTGACAAATCACACATCTCCTCTGTCAAATTGCCCTGAGTTAACAAGCTACGCTTACTTCACCTTACAGAAAGTTCAGCTCTATTTAAAGCCAATTTAGACACACACAAAGAAGTAAGAGAAGTGTCATTACAGAGAGATGTATGTCACAGCTCGGAAGATGCTTGCCATACCCAGCACAGAGCTGGGGCAGACAGGTAGCAACAGAAGTCAGTGAAGGAGATGCTCGCTCACCACAGAGGGAGGAGTCCTGGGCTCATGTTGGATCATGGGCTCTTGGGAAACCTGCCTGACACTGAAACCCACACAAGAGTAAAGGAATGAAGCACAAAATGTCATCTCAGACTTGGTGTTTCTGCTGCTGGGAATGCTCTGCTTCAGCTGTCATTGCAACTCTTGGTTCCTGTAAAAGGAACATATCAAATCCGTGACAGAGCCAATTTCGTTACTTTATTTGTGTTGAACTCTACATTTCCTATTGTATGTCCATAACCTAGCTGCTTAAACTGTGTTTCCAGTAGTTAGCTGATGCCTTTTGTAGAATGTGTGGTTACCCATCTATAACTGCCGTGGCAAAAATCAAACTAATTTCTCACAAACAGTCCCCAAACGTAGTGATGATCACAGCCACAGTTATGGTCCCCAGCGATCTGACAATCACAGTTTGGGTCCTCTGGACAATGGGGACTTTGGAGATCTTAATAAGCTCCACATTTATTTTTCTGGGTCTGTGCTGAGTTGCCTCCTGGCTGGGTCTTGGGCAGGGCAGTGACCCATTGCAATGAGATGCGGTGGTGGGTGCATGTGCTGGATATACAGGGTGATTTGGCAGCAGGTATCTTGATAATTAATTTGGTCTTATCAGCAATGATAACACGAAGCATGGTGTAACTTCTTAGTGGAGAGAGGACCTGATGGTTACTGATGGGATGTGGCTGCCAAGTCCCTCAGGACTGGCTGAAGTATTCGGTAAAGGCTTGTGAGTGCCAAGTATGGATTTAGTTACCCAAATGATTTCTGTGGTGACGTATGGGATGAGGGAACTGGACCAGAAGCAGGAGCTCCATACACATGTGGCTTTAGCTTTTCAATCTCTCACACAGCTTTTGAAGCAAAGTCTTCAAGAAACGTGTGGATGTGGCGCTTCAGGACATGGTTTAGGGGACATGGTGGCGCTGGATTAATGGTTGGACTTGATGATCTTGAAGGTCCTTTCCAACCCAGTGATTCTGTGATTCTTGTGTGAGTCTGTATCGAGAACATGGTTTCCTAATGACTTTCAGGGTGTGATTTGCCGTACAGCCTCCCCTTTGCTTCCTTTTCTGTGGTGTTATTTCAGACCAATAACTGATTGCTAGCATGCAATTTAGCAAGGATGGAACCAAGAATTCAGACCTCACTGTAGCATTTAGCCAGCACTGTGCCCAGGTGGCCAAGAAGGCCAACAGCGTCCTGACCTGTATCAGCAATAGTGTGGCCAGCAGGAGTAGGGAAGTGATTGTGCCCCTGTACTCGGCACTGGTGAGGCCGCACCTCGAACCCTGTGTTCAGTTTTGGGTGCTCACTACAAGAAGGATGCTGAGGTGCTGGAGCATGTCCAGAGAAAGGCAACAAAGCTGCTGAGGGGGCTGGAGCACAAGTCTTATGAGGAGCAGCTGAGGGAACTGGGGTTGTTTAGCCTGGAGAAAGTGAAGCTGAGGGGAGACCTTATCACCCTCTCCAACTACCTGAAAGGGGGTTATGGTGAGGTGGGTGTTGGTCTCTTCTCCCAAGTAACTAGCGATAGGATGAGAGAAAATGGCCTCAAGTTGCAGCAGGGGAGGTTTAGACTGGCTATTAGGAAAAATTTTTTTACTGAGTGGTCAGGCATTGGAACAGGCTGCCCAGGGAGGTGGTGGAGTCGCCATCACTGGAGGGGTTCAAAAAACATGTAGACGTGGCACTTCAGGACATGGTTTAGTGGGACTGGTGGTGTTGGGTTGACGGTTGGAGTTGATGATCTTAAAGGCCTTTTCCAACCTTAATGATTCTGTGATTTGTGACACTTCAGAGCCATTAGATTTCTTTCTCGCCTTAACCTGCGTTAACTGTTAGGACTGTTAACTGTTCAGGAATGATATACTGATCGGTCTGTATAATATTGTATATTGTTGGTCTGTAGCTCAACAATCTGAAACCAGCTGAATGGCATATGTGTATAATAAAATATAAGTGATGTGCAGCAATCCCCTATCCTGCAAAGATATGGACATCGGTGTGAGACCTGCAGCCACACGACAAAAATCAAGGACTGGCTAGTACTATGTCTCCCAGACACTATGCGGGAAAGGAAAAGCTAGTCCCTGAATTAATTCTGAGTTTCACTGGGGGTGTGTGTAAGGGAAATAAATGTAACTCTGCAGAATATTTAGCAGCTGACACGATAGGAAGTTTAAAATCCAGCCAGACATCTCACACTGTGCATCACCCCACACTGCACCTCTTCACCCAGCGCTGAGCAGCAGTGAGAAATGAGCATCAACAGCCGAGGATGGAGTGCCCAAGGCAGGAGAAATCCTCTTCGCTTGAGCAGTCGGTGGTGTAGCACTGCAGACTCGCTGCTGCTCCTATCAGCTCAAGAAACCACCGGGCACAGACAAGCAGAAGGGCCCCTGTGGGGTGTGCAGCACCTGGGCTGTGTGGGTGTGGGTGTGGTGTGGGTCAGCGTCTGCATGGGGTTGCGTCTACACAGGAAAATTAACTCTCAAGGTCCCAGTGACAGAAGGAGGTTGGGTCTGCTCCGGCTGCTTGGCCCACAGTCAGGCTGCAGCTGAGGAGGGATGTGCTCCGGAGGGGAAGAAACAGCGAGTTTAAAATACAGTCTAAAAGAAGACTGTGGTTTTCAACACGTAGCTGGTAGGAAGTCCAGGAGCTGTGGTTTGTACAGGCTCTGTGGAGTCAGCAAGCCTCAAGGTTTGTCCCTTCACTTTGGGTGCGGGGTGCGATGTGCTGTGAGTGAAATTTCCACGCTGAGTGGAGGCAATGGGGGCCGCAGCCTGCAGCGTGTTTGTGGTGAAGCACGTGCTGAAATAAAAGAGTCTTCTGCACGAAATAAAGCGTGGCAGGGTGCTGTGTTAATGAGCTGGGGACTCGAAGAGACCCTTTTCAGAGAGCAGAAAGGGTTTATAACACCTAGCCCTTCCTTCACGCAGGGAGGGATCCCTCAGCAGTGTCTGTAGGTCAAGCACTGCTCGCTAAGAAATCTCACTACCAAGAGATACATGATCTTCCTGTACCAACTACCTTACCTTTGAGGAGAAGAAACTGCATTTTACCACCTGTATTATAGCACAGAGCACCGCTTGATCACCACGGGGGAGGGTAAATGGGGTTTGTTTCACTACTCTTTAATCAGCCGAATTTTCTCCACCTCTCACCGCAGCTGGGATCTCTTCTCTGCTGTCATAGCTGACAAGACACCTACAGGCTCTGAGCATGAGGTGGAGGAATTCCACCGCGGGGCAGGTGGGTCCTCCCAAGCACATAGCTGAATGGCATAAAAAACCCACCCACGAGCACTGCTTTAACAGCCTGGGGCTCTGCAAAGTCTGGGGTGCCCCAGCAATACCCCCTGAGCTGTGGCAGAGCAGAGCAGAGTGGGTGATGCCCTGCATGCAGCCCAGCCTCTCACCAGCACGACGGCATCCCGACGGAAAGGGGCTGCTCCCACGGTGAGTTGCAGCTGCTAGTAGAGTCAAGGCATGGTAGCATGAGAGCAAGTGGATTATCTAGCCCCTAGCACAGTCAGGCTGGGAATGCATTTTGCTGTGTTTTACAATATGATATTAATGAAAAATTGTCCTGCAAAGTGTTAACATGACTCAAGCCCATGAAAGAAAAATGACACCCTTCTCATTTGCCCAAGGGTCTGTCTAGCACTGAAGGTGCTTTTACCTTCTGATATGTTGCAGGGATGCTTTGAACCCTGTTTAAACAGCTGATTTTTCTTTGCTTTGTTAGTTGCAATCTTATCTCGTAAAGGGCTCAGTCTCTGCCTTACACAAAAGCAGCGCTGGAGCGGGCAAAGTGAGGTGCAGCAGGGAAGGGGACCTGTGATACCCTGTGAGGACACAGCAGCATTGAGCGAGGAGGTGGTCCCCCATCCTCTCTCACCCTCTCACAACCAAATTTGGACTGGGAGATGAGCCCCTCCAGCCCCTGGGACTTGTCCCCTTTGTGGGTCTATCTCCCCAGGCTCCATCTGATTCAGGTGTGGAGGCACTGCAGGGCAGAGCCTCTGCCACCAGCAGCAGCTGCACCTCTCTGCATGTGGTTCCCTATGCCCATCGCAAATACTTGCCTTCCACAGGCATTAGAGCTGCACAAAGGTAAGTGTGCAAGAGTTTGGGGGCTGAGGGCAGCCCTGTGTTTGAGGACACAGGGAATTACCCCAGGCACCGGGAGGCTTTGCAGTGAGGCTGGGCAGGATGTCATCGTGCTTCATCGGCTCCCGCTGAGCCCAGAGCAGAAATGCAAAGCGCAAGATGATGCAGAGTAGATGACAGGATGTCTTAGCACCCCTGTGAAAACCAAGCTCCACATCCACAGCAAGGGATGTCTGAGTTTAGCTTTTGCACTGATGTTATACAGAATATTTGTAATGCTGAAAGCAAACTCCTGCAGGTGTTGCATAGGAAATGCAAAGCCCCCATAGGTCCCATGCAAGTAAGAAATTACAACAGACGTGGAGGTGGCTCCTATCCTCCCTCCTACCACCTTGTTGGTTGGAGAAGGACAGTCCCCACACCTCATTTTCTGGGATGTCCTCCAGCCCCTGGGGCTACCTGCTGGTTTGGGCACCTCCAACAGCGAATGCTGTCCTAGCCCAGACCTCAGCTATTCGTGGGCAAGAGTTTAAAATATGTTGACATCACTATTTGTATGTTTTATTCGGAGTAAATCACCTCACAGCTGGTTTAACAGTCATATTGATTTAGCTGCATTGTCATTTGTCCTTCACTCATTTTTGGACCTGAATTTAACCAAATCTTCAGTAACTGGACAAATTCTCACACAATCAAACACTCTCTCTCCTTTACTGAAGATATTCAAAGACTCAGCATCTGAGGTCTAGGCTGGGGGCTGGCAGGGCAAACTGAGACACTCCAGCCAGAATTTGGACTGTGTTCTGCAAAGTGCCTTGAAGGTAGGGAGTGGAGGGGTCATGCTGTAATTCTAACTTTCCTCATCTCTTCAGAAAGCGAACGTGTGATAAGAAAAGCAAATGAGGCTGGGATCCCCTGCAGCCCCTCCCAGTACCACAGGATTCTGGTGATCTCCAGGGCACCTCTCACCACCCTGATTAACCTTCCAGCCATCCTCTAATGCAAGTTGGGACTAAACCCTGCAGTTTTCCAACAAAACTTGTAATTCCTGAATGACTTCAATGGATTTCAGATTCCGAACTCCCTTGGATAACCCTCTGATAATCCTTGCCTAAAATCACAGTATTTAAGCAATTCAAGGCAAGTACATGAAGATGAATTAATTCAGTCTTGGTTCATGCAGTAATTAACCACTCAGTTCCGCAAACCAGTTTTAACAACATTTGAATGCAACTTGATGTCAAAGTTCAAAAATAATGTTTTCCATTTCCTTAGTATTTTTTATGTTCTTGAAACATATATATGGCAAATTCACAGATACGGCAAATTCACAGAAGTGCCACGCAGATATGTAGCAATATTATAGTTTATGTCAAAGTAAACCATAAGGATAAGAATTACAGCATAATAAGGTCAGAGCCACAGGTGTATAGAGAGAATAGTTTTTACTTACTTGTTGTGCAACCAACAAGTTGGGTGAAACAGCAAGCAAATGTTTCTGTCCACAAGGCCTAACAATAAAATCAGAAGTAGCAAACTTAAAGCTTTGCAGGTCCAGATCATATTATTTCTAAATTTTGCTGAACCAAAGTGATCATTTGACAGGGAAGCATAGAACAGGAGACATTAGCAAGAAGCCTGAGATAGGGAAAGGGTAGTGATTGTCTGTAGAGTATTGATGGTTCATCCCAGGTCAGGGGAGAGCAAGAATATACCCCCAAACTAATACCTCTGCTGAGTTCCTGATTTTCAGTACTCTGTGGAGTTAGGAATTTTCATTCCCAAGTTCATCTTTTGAAGGTCTTTCTCAGGTTTCCCTGGAGGATCAGGACTGGAGCAGTATCAGGTGTGCTGTGGGGAATACGCCCTCGGGAGTCCCAAGTTTTCCTAACTTCTGTACAAAAGCTGTGTCTGGTGGGGAGAGCTGCCTGGTTTTGCCTCTGTGTTTGCTGCAGAGCCCTTGTGCCCCAGCTGCAGGAGCAGGACCTGGAGGCCAGCGGGTCCCCCAGCCCCGGGGGGACGCTGGCACCAGGCTGCAAGCCTGGCTGGGGTGCAGGGGCACCCGCCCCGGCCCGGCTGGTGGGAAGCACCTGACATGGGGCTGCGGAGAGCTGCATGTCACGGAGCAGCAGGAGGGAGGCAGGGAGTCCTGCAGGTCTGAAATGCCCTGGGACTGGAAAGTAGGAGAAGAGGAGGAGGGAGGGTTGTTCCTTGTTCCTTGCTTTGGAGTAACTGGAAATAAACACACCACACGAGTGCCCCGGCTGCATGGGGCAGGCTCTCCTCCCCAGAGCTTTTCAGCTCCACCAGACAGGTAAGTAGAAAAGACATCTGCCAGCACGGGGAGTTCGACCAGCTTGGAAATTCGTGGCTGTAATTTGGACCCTCGTCATGCCCACGTACTGTGTCACTGCGAGAGGAATTCAGTTACCATGGGTTACCCTATCAGTACGGGGACCAAGTGCCTCCCCTCCCAACAGCTCTATAAAAAGAGTCTCTCCAAGATACCCCAGCAGCTCCTGCCTACCGGCACAGACCGGGAGAAACTTGGCCGCAGGGAGAGAGGGAGGGCCGCCAGAGGAGGTCTCAGCATGCCGTCTGCTTTCCAGTTTCAGTGCCACTTCGTTCTCATCTTCCTGGCAGCCTCCAAGGGGGAAACCAGATACCTAGAGGTGAGCAATGGGGCTGGCGCCTAAAGTGCCTCGCTCTGCTTTCAGCTGCTGCCTCCTAACTTGTACTCGCAGCTTCCGAGCATCGTGCTTTTTCCTCTCTCCCCTCCTGTTCCCACTCCTCCTGCAGTAAACCTACACCCGGGTAACATTAATGCAACAATCCCACTGCCCTCCCTCCCCATTTGTTTATCCTCCCTGTTCTCAAATTTGCATTTTTGCTGAGGATTTAAGAAACTTGCTGTGCACAGAGCTGCTGAGCTCACCTCCTAGGTGCCAGGTCTGTTCCCCTCTACTGCAGGTCGGCAGCTTTCTGACTGAGCCCTTCCACAGCTGCACCGTTTCTGGAGGAGGGATTTAACCTGCTGGTGCCTGTTCTTGAGAGTGCAGAGAGGGGGTTGCATTTCACTTTGCCCCAGCTTCTTCTTGTCCTCTTTCCTTCACCAGGTGAGGGATGCCGGTGAAGATGAGCCTTTCCTACTCCTCAGTGAAGATCTGAAGCGAGAGCTGTCTGCAGGGCAGATCTACCGGCGGTCGCTCCGTGAGTTTCTTTGATGCTCTGGTGGGGGCCATTTGGGTGGGAGAGTCCTGGGGGGAGCTCGGTGTTCGGGGAGGGGAAAGGGGCTATTTGGGAGTGACAGAGCTGCAGGCGCTTTTTGCAAGGAAGGAGAGAAGAAGGACAAAGTGTTAAAATCTCAGACAGACTGTGGTTGTGGCAGAGTGATAGAAGCGGGGCTCTGAAAAGGGGTTGGAGCTGAGGGTTGAGGGACCCCAACAAGGGGAGGAGGATGGGGATCCTCCACCTCTGTCCCCGGGCAGGGTTGTATCTCCAGGGGATGGGGCAGGTGGAAAGGCTGTGATTAGAGAGAAATCTGAAAGAACTGTGTGTTGGTGCACTTGTGCACATACACACACAGTTTTCTGCTCAGAGATGTTTCCACATGTCATCCCCGCCTTGCACACCCCCATCGCGTGCTTGTGCTCACACCTGTGAGTTACTATTCATCCTCCGATACTCAGCAGGCTCCTAATTGCTTCGGCTGAGTCTCCCTCTCTGCCAGGCTGGTCTCAGCGTGGGGGTCTCTCCTTGCCCCCCCGCCCCCTTCCCTGCG
>NW_010532222.1:0-2538 GCF_000687285.1 Phaethon lepturus | reverse complement strand
CTGGAACAGGTTGCCCATAGAGGTGGTAGATAACCCATCCCTGGAAATGTTCAAGGCCAGGTTGGATGGGGCTTTGAGCAACCTGAAGACTAAATTATCTCTCCCATTTACTTCTTGTCATATCTCCAGTAGACACAAAGGACAGTTTATTCCACAACTCTTTGTAGCAGCCTTTTATGTATTTAAAGATTGCGATCACATCTCCCTTCAGCTCTCTCCTCTCTAAACAATCCACCTTAAATCTCAAGACTGGGGAATCTTGGCACACAAATGCAGATTTCTCTGCTTTCCACCACACATGCCCAGAGAAGAGATCTTGGCAGCATCTAATCAGTACATTACAGTTTTGCTCAGTGAGTTTTGCCTGGCATGTGGCTCCCTGATTGTAAGGCAGTGGAAAGGGACAGTGAGGGAGGGGGAACAATAGCATGGTTCTCTCATTCCTAGAGAAGGGTATGAATGTGTTCATCTGATACAAATATTTTAATCAAAATGTCATGTGAAATACAGTCATTTGACTTGGAAAAATTTAGGAATAGAATATCAAAACAGTATCTTTTGTCAGACAGACTTCTGATCTTGTTTAAAAACAAAAACAAAACCACACAGTAGTTTTTTTCAATAGAACCTATTTTCCATGAATCAAGATGACTGGAAATTATTATATTTTTACCCTTTCAACTTTCTTGTGTGGCCATGTGAAGCTACTTGAGTTTAGCAACTCATGCAATAATTCAGCATGCTCAGTTTCTCTCACCTCATTCATGCAGGTATGTTGTCATAAATTATTGGTATACATGATCTCAGGCTTGATGTTGTAATGCCAAATATTTAACCATGCCCCTTAAGCAACCCTTTAGGGCAAGGAAAATCTTTAATCATCAATGCTTGCATAAGCTCAAATCGTATAACTTTTATAAGCTGGATGTCTGCAGCCTGAAAGAATGCCTAGCAGAGGACATAGTGTAATAGAGTAATAATGGGCCAGATAGAAAGTGTGACATTATTAGCAGAAAAATCACGACATCTTGATTCTGTTTTTTTCCAAAGACACATAAACCAAATTGTGCAATGGATTATTCCAGGCACATTTCGGAGTCATAAACCACAAACTAACAGAATTAAACAGGAAAAATGTGATTTCGTAAAAGAGACACCATCTGGACAATCTTGTTCATTCCAGGTCCTTCTCTCTGCTCTCTGGAAAATTTCAGTATTGTCTCTATATTTCTATATCTCTTGTAATTTTTTCCCCCTAAACTCCCTGTATTTTTTTTAATCTGTTCTTTTGAGTGACTAAGGTATGCAGTCAGAAGCCATAGTTGGTTATACTTCTCTTATTATCCTCAAGAAGTGGGAATAGCCAAGAGCTGGCTGATCCTTTATTACTATGTTCAAGTCAGTCAAGTAAAAAACTCCAAAGCTAGAATCAGTAAAGTTGGCTTCTTCACATAAAGCCTTCCATGATTACTTTTTCTTTCCTGTCAGAACCTGTTTTGGGCAAGCTTCAAATACAATGGTTCTGACAGACAGCTCCTCTTACACAGTAGAGTCAAGCTACCCACTACTAGCCTCAATCATCGTGTGACAGAAAAAAAACCAAACTAGGCCAACCCAGAGACCGAGTCCCCAAAACAGAATAAGCACATTCATCTCAAAAAATCCCATTCCATTGGAATGAGAAAATGTAGGAAATGATCTTGTCCTTACATTAAATAACTGTGTCTATACTTATAAAATATTTCTTTGTGAAGTAAATCATAAAAGTTAAAGACACAGCCACAAGGTTTTGATCACTTGAAAACAAAATGGAAATGTATCATCCACTCTTCTTTCAAAGAAGATTACAAGTAATTATGCACATGCATTGGAATAATTTCATTTTGCTGGCACAGGTTTTACTCCACGAAAGCTCTATTAAAAAGCAAAACTAGAATCCAGACTCCACACTTTTTCAAAGCATCAGTTCTGAGCTTCTGCTGGGCCTGTTTTATTATATTCTATTAAGGATTTTGCAAGCATTGCAGAAATTGAAGGCCAAATCAAACCTTCAAAACAAAGTTGCAGGTTGAAATGAAATTAGTTCACTGGAAAGTGGGCTAAGGTTGGAAGTTAGAGCTTTAGCTCATTTAACTCCCTCAAGTTAAAGGCAGGCATCTATTATAAAACAGAATTCATGGTCCTCATGTATTAGGAGTCTAGCCTGCATTTTTATAATTCTGCAGATAGCCGCTACTAGTTGTTGATTTGTCAGATCACATGTCTCCTGGCTTTCTGGTCCTGGAGTCATTTCTAAAGCTTACCTCCCTCAGGGAAAGCTCTAGTGGCATAATTGTAGAGGCATTAATGCATTTTTAGTGTGTGATTGTGCCTCACATCTGTGCATCCAATTCAGTCTTCCTATGTATTTCTTAGCATGATGTCCTGGTTTCAGCTGGGATAGAGTTAATTTTCTTCCTAATACCTGGTATAGTGCTGTGTTTTGGATTTAGTATGAGAATCGTGTCGATAACACACTGAAGTTTTTAGTTGTTGCTA
>NW_010532221.1:0-9726 GCF_000687285.1 Phaethon lepturus | reverse complement strand
CCCCCCCGCCCCAAGAAGCAAAAAAAAATCCAAAAAATCCCCAGAGAAAGAAAGGAACAGGCACAAAGGGAGCATAACCTGCAAGAGGAGAGCAAGCGTTTCGCTAGCTTTAAAGGTGCCAGAGCCCCCCTTTTAAATTAGCGGGGGAAAAGCACTCTCGTGCACAAAATATCTTGTATTAAGGCAATTATCTTTTCTGCCTTCATAATATACCAGAGATCTGAAGAGTTCTCATCTAGAAACACCATCCTTATCATAGGGGAAAACAAGCTAATATGGTGTTAAATATTCCATTTTATCCTATATACAACAAGGCGTGCTGAGTCAAGAACTCTCTGCACACACATGTTCAGCTTCTGGGTTTCTCTTTCTTCTCTCTCTTTTTTTTTTTTTCCCAAATCATGCAATGTCTTTAGCTAAAATTTGGCACGGATATAGATACATAAATAACAGTGGCTTCAGTGTAAAGAGGAAGTCCCAATATCCTCAAGAAGGATAAGCTTGATGTGTCACTTGGACACATTTTGAATGCATTTCCACTTTCTCCCCATTTGCTCAAATAACTTTTCAGAGGAAGAAAAATTGGAGCTGCAGATTCTGTGTGATGTGATTTTACTTTCTTCCCGGTCTTTACTCAGAAAGCTCATGCTAAGTTAGAAGTAAATTGTTTTTGATACAGATCTGGGAGTTGTGGGGGGGAGGGAGGGAAGGAAGGAAGGAAGGAAGGAGGTTTGAGACAATCTTGACATAAATGAGGCTGCTGTCCTCATTCTCTTTGAATCTTTAAATGTTGCTGCTTGGGAAGAAAAAAAGAAAAAAGAATAAACACAGGGCGTTGATCTGATCGGCTTAGTTAGCCGCTCCACCTTGTGAAAAGACACAGAAACACAGGATCTAACCAGATCATATTTACATACATATTAATAAAGCTCCCGAGGTGGCAGTTCAGCCTTCACATACAGTGCAAGGATATCTGTGAGTTCTCATTTTAGACCCATAAAAAAAGATAAAAAGAGGTCTTTTGGGTTTCCCTGAATATTTTTCTGCAGTGGTTTTATATCATTTCTGAAAATTACATAGTTAAGTGGCATCAAATTTCTGGGTGATATAATAACTCAAAATGTGTAAATTTTTTGTATCAAATCACTTTGCAGCCATAAACAGAGCTTCAGAACCTCAATCAGAGGAATGATTTGATGGGGTTTTTCATGTATGGCAAACAGTAAAATTGTTCTTGTTATCTATTCAAATAGATATAAATTGCAACATTTATTCACTTGATTTTCTTTTTCATGACACTGGTATATTTGAGGGTGCAGTGAAATTAAGGCTTAAGAGGATAATGTATTATCCCCTGCCCCATTCCCAAGACTTTTTGGAGAGAGGCAAAAGGGATGCAGATTTTGCTGTGTTTTCAAGACATTTGGTGTACCCTTATTTTTGGTGGCTGTCACTTGCTGATGTTTCCAGGAGTGAATTTAGAAAATGAGATTTCCCCAAAATTCATATTCTAAACCTTCCCTGGAGTCTACTGCTCAGTCAATGATCTGTGGGGTTTTTTGGCTTTTTGTGTGTACGTTTTTTTTTTCCTGAAGAGTCCCTAATTTTTCCAACTCTTTCCAAGTATTAAACATACTAGATAACAGTCCAAATGCTGGGGCCTGGTTTTTTCTCATACATCTTTTCAATTAAAATAAATAAAAACAATACTTCTCCCATCACACACACCCCCCCCCCCCCCCCCCCCAAAATCATGGAACCAGCAAGCAAGAGCAGAAGAAAAACACTGGGCCCTGTTTTCCTTCTTCAGTTTAAAAGGTGCATTCCTAAAGGCAGAATTTGGTCTGTCTAAGCTTCAGACTTTCCAAGAGCAGACATTCAGTTGTGTCCCCACTGAAATCACTTGCAGGACCCTCGAGGGTCTCTCTAAAAGTCAGATAAGAATTCTCTCCGGCACCTTCTCTCATCCTGCACATGCTGACAGGCAGAGGTAGAGGGGAACATGCTTTACAAGCACCCAAAGGAAGACAGAGTCAAGAATCCCATCTGCTATATATGCTCTGTCCCACTATGCATGCCATTCGGGCATCCACATAACACCAGGGTTATGACTGTTATTTAAAAAAAAAAAAAATGAAGGAAGATGGGCAAAATCCATTGTTGCTGGGGAGGCTTTTTTAAAAAAGCTGGCACATATTCTCTAACAAATTCAATCCAAGGATTGTTTGTATCTTTGGAAAACAAATGCCATCATTGCTTGGTTCAATAAGCTGAATTTTGTGAACTAGCACTAGTTTGACTGTTAAAAAAAAAAGAAAAAAATCCCTGAAAAACTCCTAGAAATTAAGAGATAATTTCGTCTGAAGAGGTACTTTTAAAACTTGCTCCATTACAGAGGTGCATAACATTGTACCTCTTTAGGGATTCATGCGCAACTCGATTTGCATGTGGAGGGGACAAAGAACCCCTCCTCCATAGGTGCTCCTCAGAACTTATACAACTTGGAATTTGGGATCTATACAGCTCTCTGCTCCTTTTAAGTGCAAGTTTCAACCAATTCCTTCCCTTTCCCTTCTCAGATGATTTTAAGAGGATTTTAAATCTTTGGATTGTTTAAAATAACAAAGGCCTCTGAGCTCTGAATGTGGCAATGAAATCTTCAGCTTGAACTCATGACAGAAACGTTCCAGCCTGCCTCTTGTGAATCATGAAAATTTGAATCTGAACATCAGGAGTGAACAGCACTTCATTCATCCTTGTTCTTTATTCCTCTATATTATTCCTACTTTATTTTATTTAAATAGGATATATCCATAGTAACCTATTATCCATGTTATTGTTATTATTTTTATTATTTTCACTTGGGCAACAGAACTCAAACAGGGAAATTCATCAGTTTCTGGATTCAGTACCAGCCTCTGCAGTTTCATTATTCCTGTTGACAATTATGGAACGGAGAAATGCAGATGCCTGGCCTGGGAGTGCTTGTGTATTGCACCCAAATTACACATTTCTGTTCATAAAGAGTGGAGCAAAGTATGAACGTGAACGTCATTGCTCGTGTCTCAGGCAACTACTCACATCTTAATTGAAAATGATCAAATAACAGCATTCCCTTCGACAAACAAATGACAGTCTATCGCCACGCTCATTGAAGGCGGTTGAGTTGAAAAGCCAGGGCAACAGCCGGTGTCGGCCGTAAGTCGCCGAGAGCACACGTGTGTGCGCGCGCACACGCACACCCCAGACCTGGATTGTGTTTCCTTCCAGCTCGGTTCCTTCAAGGATGCTGCTCCTGACTCCAGGATCGCGCTTGCCACTTTCCAGTTTTGATTTCGCCGTCTCCCCAGGCACCTCGCTTCTGCTTCTGCGCGTGAGCTGCAGGTCAGTGCCACGATGATGGATCAGTTGTTCCTCTCACCTCAGCTGACACTTTGAAATGTAATTTAGGATGATCGGGCCACCTCCACGCTGGGTGGACCAGCAGTTTGATAGCGTCCTAGTCAAAGGCCACCGAGATGCAAAGCACTTATGGAGCAGCAAATGAAGTCTTTCCTGAGCCAACTGTTCCACCTGGACCCCACTACAAATTATTGTTTTCAATTACCACCTGTGTACTCCTTCCCATGCAACTTATTGATGTAAAATTACAACAACACTGGTATAAATAAGTTATGCTGCGGTTGTAAAATGGAAGAAATTTTGTTGTAGCAATTATGTTCAGCAAGATGACAAAATAAATTTCCAGTGCTGTGCTTGCAGTAACCTGGGGAATTTAAACCTCATAATTTCCATTCATTTCAGATAATTTGGAGTAATTTCTATATGTAATAACTTTGTAATGAAAAACGCAGCGGTACTGAAGTGATTTCAACTCTCTTTTTTTGTTCCTATGGTATACATGGCACAAAATAAATAATAAAAATAATATTTCCTTTTTGTATGTGTTCGGTAATTCTTTCAGCAAAATCATAAACTAATACCAGGACTAAATCTCTGTCCATGAAATGAAAAATAAATTGAGTTAAAGAAAGTGAAAAAGTATGAAAGGCCTTGGATGTTTTATTGTGACTTTATTAAATTGTATCATCTCTATGCTCTATGGTATCCCCAGGGGTTACTGTTCTAGGGAAGGGCAGAGAGCTAGATAGGTACATGTCCCTAGATCAAAAGCAGAGATGGTTGGAGGAAATTCATACAAAAGTGTTTAATTCAACACTTTAATTTTTAAAATGGAAACTGGAAGTAATAATAAAAAAAATTATAAATGGGAGAGGTGTGGGATAGTACAGGACAAAAGGCACAAGTCGCTTTGGGGCACTGATTTTCATTAGTGTATTTGATGCTAAGTAACTTAAGAGACTGTAAACATGTGTCATCACAGAGTATGTTCCCATACAAGGGAATAGCATTTAATTAAAGATAAGAAAGAGTCCTGTACATCACCGAAAAGCTGTATCTGTGTCCTATTTACCATCACAACACAAGGCTATTATTACACAATAAACAAGAAATCATGTGCTCTGCTTTGTAGAAAACAACTATTTCCTTGGGAAAAATAATAATACAATACCAATAATACTATTTTTGCATTTATGTCTCACGTGCATCTCCAGGTGATTCATAACGATTGGGATACTCCTCCTAATGATGAGCAAAAGGAGGCATAAAAGGTGTTCCTGTAACCTTGAAAGGTTACCCAGCCAAGCTGTGGGACAGACGCAAAAATGCAAGATTACAAAGGCTAAAAGCCAGTTCTCTGAACTGTTCAAAATCCGTCTCCCAATAGCATCATTACCTCTCTTTTGCAACAATGGCAATATTAAAATGTCGTGCTATTACTCAGAATTAGGCTGCTGAGCTGTCCCGGGGAGGGTCAGTTCGAGCAAGCTCCCTCCATGTCCTACGTCGGTTGTGCTCGAGGCTTGTGCCTGCCGCCGCACGCCCTTGGGTGTGCAGATGCCCCCGGACCGCAGAGTCTCACTCCCTTGCTGGCTTCCCCACGCCCGTGCTGTAACAGGCTGCCTGAAGATAACATGAAACACCAGAGGACTGAAGATTTATGGCAGCCCATGGGAAACGTTGTCCGAGGATCATGGCACAACAGCGCAGGGATATGCAAAAGCCACGGTCTGCTCAAAGGGGAGGAAAATAAAAGGCAGTCTAGAGAAGACTCTGAATTTGAAGGGGACACATCAAGCCACATTAAAACTAACGCACAGATACTCAGTTTGGGGCTTAGCTGCTACCAAAATCAATGGTTGTTAGGTGCCTAAATAATTCTTGAGGCTCTGTTGCCAATTTGATCGAGTCAAACCACTTCATATATAACACTTCAGGACATGGTTTAGTGGGAATGGTGATGTTGGGTTGGTGGTTGGACTCTATGATCTTAAAGGTCTTTTCCAACCTTAATGATTCCGTGATTCTGAGTCAGGGTTTGCCATACAACAGTTTATCTCCCAGGTCACCAGGATATGTGTGTCCAGAGGCCATACTCCAGCAGATACTTCAGACAATTCAGATCTAGAAACATAAGAGGAAATGTAAGGGAGATAAAGTCAGCCACAGTGCAACAGCACACAGCAGTTGGCACCAAGGTTTTAAAAATACAGATTCTCGTCCCCAGCCTTCACACTAAAGAAATGGAAATGGAAACAAAGTTCTAAAAGCTAGAAACAGGTAGAGGTCAACAGCAACATGTAATGGCAGGGAGCTGAAAAACTCTGATCCCTTCATCAAAAGCAGCCTCAAAAGCAAAGACCAAAATAGAACCCACTTGTGCTCACAAAGTTGAGGAGCTACATTTGAATAGTGGCTCCTGTGTCTCTGTATCTTCGTGTAATGATGTTGCAGCTATTGAGAAGAGGGAGCTGTCTGCTGCAGCTTGGAGTTTCCACACCAAAACCCAGGAATGTTTTTCTAAATCCATTTTTTAAACATATATATCTATGCATGTGTGTGCGCTTATTCTGCCTTTTGTGAATTTTCTGATCCGCCTTCAGAATTACAGGTAATTGTGCTGCCTTCCACTACATTACTCAAAAATTCAATAGATGCTTTCCCAAACATAATTTTTTAAGAGAGCAGGTTCATGCCTATAAGCAAAACAAAAAAT
Source organism: Phaethon lepturus (assembly GCF_000687285.1). Taxonomy (NCBI): domain Eukaryota; kingdom Metazoa; phylum Chordata; class Aves; order Phaethontiformes; family Phaethontidae; genus Phaethon; species Phaethon lepturus. Next base: position 3,608 of record NW_010532221.1, on the reverse strand, counting down.
CATCTACCAAAGTACATACCTAAATACTTTTGAGCCAGGTTAAGACAAATCTTTCCAAATGGCAATGCCCTTGCCTATCAACCACCATTTGAAGCCTGACCCTTCCTGAGCCTTTCCTGCTAGAGAAGGTGTCTTATATTGAATCTTAGCTGGGACAGGGCACAAGTGGATTTTATTTGTTTTACCGAATATATGTGGATGAGGTTAGCCTCCAAAAGTAAAAAATCACTATCTTTTCTGTATTCAAATTTTAATTGAGATACTGGGCTTGGATTAGCAATCCAGAAGCAAATGTATACTGGGAGGGGGAAGGAAAGAGAGCTGAAGACAAAAGCAGGTGTCATTTTAAGCATATTACTAAGTCCTCTTGCTTTTTAGATTATTCATGTATTTGCAGAATCAGGGCCCTAGACTCAAGTACACCCAAGGCCACGCGTGCCTGTATGCACAGCGATGAGCACAATACCAGCGCTTGCCATGCAAAGGAGCACATCGAATAAGGATAAAACAATGCCAACAAAATCCCCCTCACCCCATGCGCAAATTAAATTCATGATGAGCAGGCCTGAGGGAGGGAAGCAGCAGTGGAGGCCTGGCATGCCATGTTAAACTGAATCTCCCTTCTGCCTACTCCTCCACCTCTTTCTTTTCCTCCTCCTCGCCATGTGGCATCCTACTCTCCTGCTGCTTGCCTGCTACGCCTCTGCATCCCCTCCGCGAAGCACCGTACGGTAGCGGTAGCAGCAGCAGGAGCACGCTGCCAGTCCCTGCCTAATCATCCCCCACTGTGCCGTCCAGGAAGACCTGCTCGCCCCCTCAGCCTCCTGTCCCACCGACCATCACGCAACTAATTGGGGGAAGTCAGGCGCCAGCACGGCAGCCAGGACGCGCGGGCACCTTCTGGACTCGCTGCCGTTGAGGACACAGGCGTTAGGCAGCTGATGGGTATTCTCCCCCCTCAGAGACCCCACCAAGACTGTTGTTGCTGCCATGCCTGCTATTTATTGGGCAATCTGGAAGGAATCTCAAAGATTCTTCATGAGGCACTTGGACCTACTCCCCTTGTCCTCTGCAGCACCTTGCTGGGATACCGAGCTGTTTTCTGTGCCCTTTTTCAGAATGAAACCTCACAGACATTCTTCAGGGTGGATTTCACTGTGGTTAACCCCATGCCGGTCACTTATGGTGACAGCTGTTGCTTTATCACCCTCTATCATGGCCGTGTCGCTCGGGCAGTTCTTGGTGGTGGCAGGTGAGCTTTGCTGAACTTGTCCACGCTTCCCTTTGCCTGCGGTGAAAGTCAGAGGAGGAGCTGTGGGACTAGCAGGAGGAGAGGTGGGGTGCTCCGGACCGCAGATAACACCAGTGATAATACTTTTACCACTCTGACAAACCAAGAGTCACCTTATCTCTGAACCTAAGTACAGCATAGCTGTTTGGTGCAGGCTGGACATTGTTCTGAGGTGACAAAACCATGCAAATCAATTTACAGTTCCAGCGTGATACATTCTGCTGATATTATAAAGGATATAAAACATGAGCACAGTAAAACCATTGTGCCTAAAAGCCTCTGTGTACATCAGCTTTCCACAGACAAAACCTGCAAATACTCTCACTCCTGTATACACGCCTTCCTCGTGTTTGCAGAAGGGCATTTGAACACGGGGCCAAGGGCTGAGCGTTCCTGTGCAGGCAGCTTCTGTCTGCAGGCAGCTGTGGTGGGCAAGCACTACTCTTCCCAACGCAGGGCTGGACAATCCTGCTGGAGAGGCAGCCACAGACCGTTCCAGATCCAAACTGCCGAGTCGTGAGACCTTACTAACTCAGCTTATCGGTGGGTTGGGGATCTCTTCCCTGGATGACGCAAACCTGCCCTAGAAGCTATAGCCATAGGCTCACTACTGTTTTGTTGCTGCCACCTTCAGATTTTATTAAGATTTAGACTTTTTTTGGTGAAAAAAAGTTCACAGTTAAAAGAGAGAAAAAAGAATAAATTAAATGTGCCAAAAGCCCAAACTCTGCCAACCAAAAGGCTCTGAATTCCAGTGGAAAGAAGGGCACAACTAAACACAATAAAAGGAACTAAACCAACAAATGTTTCTTCAGTCACAGGCACAGCACTCAGGCTTACCTCGTGGATCCCAAGTGCCTGCGGTTATCGTCTTGCTCTGCTTTATCAGCTCGGGCTTCATGTGCTTTCAGAGTATGAACCCTGAAACCATTCCCCAGCTGGCCAGCAGCCACCAAGACAGAAACCTGTGGAGCTGGAGGCTTCGGCTGACCAGAAACCATCTTCTGGGGTGCAGCAATTAAGAGCCCATAACAAAGCTGCAATAAAGCCTGATGGGTCACATGAGACGTCAAACTTCATCTGTGCTCCTCTCACCTAGCAGTTCAGAGGGTGAGCTTCGGTGCAGGAAAGCAGATGGGAGGCCCAAGGCTGGCCTGGCACAGCCCGGCATTGACCTGGCTTTGGCTTCTCCAGCCACTTGCATGGCACAGTGCTGTGCAGAAGTGCCTTCTGCTCCCTGAGGCAGCATACGCGTGCTTGTATGCTGCTAGGTACCGCCTGGATTTAACCGTATGTCACCACAAGCACATTCTAACTGTATGTCACCGCAAGCATATTCTCATATGCTTGAGGTCTTAATTTTTCTGGTGAATATGGTGAAACATTTGGATTCCCCAAGGAGGCTCATTCTGTGGCCATTTGGGACATTTGGTATTCAAATTACATGTCTCCTGGGCATGTGCAATTCAACCCTTTCAACTTTCGGAGGTCTGCCCTTTGCTCGTGGATTAGTTTGAAGGCTAGAGGCCACTTGCATAATGCAGGCAGCAGAACCTCACCCAGGCTTTCGAGCAACCAAACCCACAGCTCCCATTTGAATTGTAGAAATACACACAGTCTTGACTTAAGCACAAGTCCGCAACAACCCTAAGTGAATTATTTCAAAAACTAACATATTGCTTCCCCTATTAAAAAGCCAATGCACCTTATGGTTAACCTGAATTTGTCCAGCTTCTGCTTCCAACCCACTGATGTCACTAACCGGTCTGTTACTGAGATCTGAATCTTTTTCCCAATACCAGTCATTCCCAATTTCTGGTCCCAAAATTTCTGAACTTTCTCACCAATAAATCGATTGTGGTACTTCAAAAAAGGTGCAGAATCCAGAATCCAAATCACCTCCTTACCTCTTTTCTAAACTTTTTCCAGCACTCACAAAATCACACAAGACTTCCCTTGCAGTGCTAAAAAGAAAGAAAACTGGTGTTCTCACCTCGTTTGCAGAGCCAAAGAAATCAGTCATGAGGAACCAAAATAGATTTATTGTGCATAGCAGACCAAGAGAGCTTGTTGTATTTATTTATATGGTCTAGTGAAGGAAGGACATTCAAAACCCATGTTAGCACCAGAGCTGTGCTATAACCAGTCTGCATCAAAGGCAGATTTACCAAAGAGGATAAACAAGCTCAAGCCTTGTCCTCCTTAATTAGCTCTAATCAGTGAGAGATACAGAATCACAGAATCATAGAATCTTTGGGTTGGAAGAGATCTTTAAATGTCATCTAATCCAACCACCCTGCAAAGAGCAGGGACATCT
>NW_010532220.1:2728-15092 GCF_000687285.1 Phaethon lepturus | reverse complement strand
GGAAGGAGGCAACACAATTAGGCTGCTGTCTTCTCAGCGTCTTGTCAGAGAGATACCGGATGACCACATACTCCAGCCATGGTATAAGACATATTCCAGACATGGTCTCCAGTCGTAGAGAGCTAAAAGGTTTCAGACTTGGTGTTAAAAAAGTTAAAAGACAATGTTGGCATATAGGAATGTATGTAAATGTGCGACGTGGTATAAAACACTTCAGAAAAAAATCAAGTGCTGAGGCAGGCCTGCTTAGTCGATGAGAAAACTCCAGGGAATCTCTGCAGAAGCACAGATGGAGCCCAGTTTGTGTGGCGTGCCGCCTGCCAACTCGAGTGCATCTCAGTCTTGAATCTCACCTAACAAACTAGGAGTAGTGCCTCTAAAATAAGTGTTACTCTGCGCCCATCCCTTCCCCATGCCTCCTAATGACATCTTCCCCAGCCTGGCATCTTTAGCAGCTCTGAGCCTTCAGAAAACTTCAAACAATCTCTCAAGATTCCCGGAGGCTCTAAGTCATAGCCCTACAATTCCCTAAAAAGGTCTGCCTGGTAGCGAGGGCAGAGCGGATGAATTTCACAGAGCTATGTATCATTCTTGTGTTGATACAGAGCTGCTCACTACACCTCAGAAATCCTCTTTTTTTCCTACATGTGTGAACTGCAGATTAACAGGGTGGTTTTAGGCAGAATCTACAGATAAATGTTATGATCTGGAAAATAGCCCAGAGACTTGCATTCTGTGGGTCCAGGAATTTGAGAATAGGCCTGGGATTAAATTTGAGAATTTATGGCTCCACTGGAACTGAGGTGCAGAGGGAAAACAACAACAAAACCCACAAAAACCCCCAGAAACCGCCAAATCAGCAGTGGCTCGAATATTTCCATTAGTTGGTAAAACAACAATCTCCCATTGGATCCTAGTTAATCTTCAGAGAACCTTCAAAAAAGTTACCCAACAGAACAAAATTTGAGGTAAATATATTCATGTGGAAGTTTTCATTTTCATCAGTATAGAATTTCCTAGACACAGGCTGTCACCAGTGGTGACCCATCCTCCTGACTGCCATGCTCTCTGAGAATAAGAGGGAAAGCTTTCCAGGGTTCCCCTTGGTTTCATCAGACTGGAGAAGGGAAAGAACCTTTTGGAAATTTTGTGTCATCTTTGATGCTTCCTTTGCCATCATTTTGACTGTATTTGAAATGCATTTCTATTTTGACGAAAATATATTGATAATTGCTCTTTTAAGGAGTGAATTTTCATCTGACCTCACACACTGCTTATGGTATTACAGACATCCCTATCTAGCAACAGCATCAAAAGTCTTGTTAAAGCCAAGATATACCTACTACTGCTTTATCCAGCTTAAGCCAGTTGACCTTCTATGTGTAATTAGATAGTGGAACTCTGCCACTGGAGTGATTAAGAAAGGAGTTCAAGGGTAAATCAAGCAAGTAGTTGGCTTACAAACTATCCATAACCAGTAGTTACTGATAATAAAGATTACAAAGAATAGAAGACATCTTTTTGTTTAAGAGAGTTTCTAACCGTTACACTGTAGTTTGTGGTGGTAGGTTTATCCTCCAACATGTCTGTGCTTTTATTTTGGGGTTTGTTTTCACCTTCTGAAGCTTCGTGTGCTTGTGCCATCTGAGACAAGACACTAGACTAGGCCACAGATCAAGTCTGAGGTAGTAATTCCTTTGTCTCCTGTTTCTCATCAAAAGAATGCTTTCATTTCTGACAGGGTTCTTGGAGCATTTCTTGTCCTATCCTGCATGCCAAAGGTATCAGAATGCATCTCTCTTCCTATGTAATTAAATTAACATAACTAATTCAATGTAATTATCCCCACTTAAAACGAATTAGCTAATATTGCTCTCACTTCATTGTTTTAAATGGAATTGAATGAGACTCTGTGCTGTAAAGGCATTTTGCTTTTAATGTGTTTCTGTTCTTTTGAAGAGTGGTCTGATCTCAATCTTTTTTCTCACTCAACCTAAGCGAAATGTGAGTGTTGTTTGGTTTGTGTCTTATACATTCCTCATGGGGCTGGCTTAGTAGTGGGAGATAGTTATGAGGACAGTTAATAGCCTGGCTCCCTGGAAATTTCTGCTGACACGAGCAAAGAAGAAACACAGGGATGGGAATTTACTCGGTGATTTGAAGAAAATCAAGTAACTGTGAGAATAGGTAAGGAAATACTTTATGTCTGTTTTCTCTCAGGTTTATGGCTGATATAAGGAAAACGGAGGGTTGTTTCCTTTTGTCTACCCCTCACTCAGGGTGTGGTGCTAATACACCTACCTGATTGAACAACTGGCTACTGATGAAAGGGTTTTCTGCTCCCTTGATTTACAGCTGTGCATTCCTGACCTGTGCCTTGTCAGCAGAGATACTCATCTGGCTACTGTATCAGCAAGCTAAATTGGTAGAAAACTAACTATGCAGAAAAAGGCATATGGTTTCCTGCCTGTTTAGCTCTATAAACTGGCTCAGGTTTGGGTCAGATCAGCTGGGGAAGGGGAAGATCCTCCATTTTCACAAGCAGCTGGTTGTTAATTAATTGGTTAATCTCTAGTGAAGCTGAAGGGCACAACACTTCAAGCTGCATGGATAAATACTCTGTTCTGCATATTGTACTTGTCCTGGTACAGCAGAGGTGCTTGGGGACAAGCTATAAGGTAATCAGGGTTAAAGTAGGAGAGATTTTTTTTTTTTAACCTGAGTCAGGTTTCCCAATCCAGTGAGCTGTGCACCTATGGTGGTACTGAGCTGGTAGACCAAAGAGGTGGTGCAGGGTCAATTTGTGACCAGGCAGGGCTGGCCTCTTTTTGTTGAAGTGCTTACTGACTTGTGCTGGCTTGGTGGCCTCTAGGAAATAGAGAGGTAACCTCAGGTTGAGTCCTCAGAGCTGGGTGAGGGCTGCATCCTTGGGTGAGCTGCATCCCTTCAGTCTCAGACAGCAGTGGAGGGAATTTGGCTTAATGTTTGTCAGGTTTGATTTTGTACAGGGGCATTTGGATCAGGATGAAATCCTAGCCATACTGGGAATCCTGCTGTTTATGCTTTAGAGGTTTAACCCATGGATTACTTTTTTCAATGCGATGCTGAAACTTTTAAGATTTAACTGTATTTGCTCATGGACAAGTGGTTTTGTGTGTGATTTTGTTTGGCGATTCTTTAATTGGTTGAAATCTGGTCTTTGCACACACGTACTCATGAGCAAGTTGATAATTCGTGAGTTTCACAGTATTTCTTAGTGTGCAAATGTAAGGTGATGATTGCATCATATCGTGCCTCAGTAATATGCCAAATGGGGTGAGGTACTGGATATAAAATACAAGTATCACTAAAATAATACATGGGCATCCTTATACATGAGGATTCTTAAAAATGCTTAGCAATGTACTTGGCTTCTCGTAACTTTTACTGCTTTTGAAGCAAAGGAAATCGATGAATTGAATTAACTTCTTTTGGTTTAATCTGAGTTCAGGAATTTTGTCTGCTGACTGGTAAAACAGATGCTGTTTATATTCATTCCCTGGTGATAACTGGTACAACAGAGGCATTCTGAGGTGGTCTTTAATAACCCTGTTGTGTGGATGCATGGAGGAGAGAGGAGAAATTTCTTGGGGATCTAGATAAGTCATTCTCTATGGGGGGACTGATGGTAGGATAAAGGCTTGTTCAAAGGAATAGAAATGGATGAACTGGGCTGACAGGCCACTTGCCAGAGTGAGTTAATACAGTGCACGAGTTCATGCTGTCAACAGGTGCATTTTGGGTAGTTCTGTGTCTGATGTGAGAATGTATAATTGGGAAGATAATGCTGATTTTCAGTTGGGAAGCAGTAGCTTCTGGCAGTTTATGATGCTTTTGTTTCCTGCCAGGTTTTTTCTTATTCCTTTTCTTCATAAAGGCACAAAATCAGTAGCAGGGGAGTGCTACACTGCACGAAGGGAAAAGGAGGCTATCATATTTGATATGGAAAATCCTATTAAGGAGACACAAAAAGAGAGCATCCAAATGGTTCATGTTTAGTGAATAGTAAAATGGGCAGAAAGGATATGACAGTTTTATTATAGCCTCATTTTTTTAAATCAGAGATGTTCTCCCAATGTGCTGCAGCTGTATGCAGTTCTCTGGGATAATTCTTCAGCCCCAGCCTGCTCCTGACCATCCTCCTTTCACTCAGAGCAGGGTCTGCATCAATATAATTGCTTTGGTGGCAGCAAGAGATTCCTCTTGACTATCCTCTTTCTATGTCTTTCTTTCTAGGACCTTATAAGATTTTCAGTGAACAAATGCTGTATACTATGCAAGCAACAAGCTGTGGGCTTTTGTGGGAGGTCAGACCAACAGACTGAACGTTTGTCTGCAGTGGATCTAATATGCAGTAATGGCCCTGGTGAAGGCCAGGCCATACATACAGCTCTGCTCATCTGTGGAAATAAGCTCTGTGTCCCACTGCAAGAAAAGCTGGGCACTACTGGCATAGGGCATTCAGCTGAAATTCAGAAGACACAAATTCAAAACTACTGAAAATTTTTGTGGTTCTTTGGTAGACTGCATGATGTATGTATCTCACTTATTTGTCAGATACCTCCTTTTTCTGCCCTTCGTCTTGTTTATTTAGATGATAAAACCATTATATTCTCTGTTGTTTGGACAACAGCTTGTATGATACAACCTTGATGTCATTCTGTAAGCACTGCTGTAAGATGACAGTCTGTAAGCACATCATCAACATAAATAGATGATCCATGGTGAGAAATAATGGTAATAATATGCAAGAAAAGGAAAAATCACAATAAAAATGAAGTGTAATAGCAAGACAGTCAATATTATCTACCCATGTGTTGGGAAAATAAGGTTTCTGTGTGTTAGGTTCATTACTTTCTTGTTAATACTTGGAATTCTGAAGGATATTATCATATCATTCCTAAGGGTTCATGTTGAGAAAATGGTAGAGCTGGTTTTTTTTTTCCCTTAAACTTTTTTCTTAAAACTTCTGAAGAAGTTAAATCAGTTGGTTCTGTAAGTAGAGATTTGCTGCTTTGGCTGCAATGATATAAGTCTATCTATCTACTTTATTTTTAAGGAAATGAGTTTTTAGCCATTTGATAATAGTGGTACACAATGCCTGATCAGGACAAAAAGTTGAAGAGCACAGAAAAAGCAACAGACAAAAAACCTCATGCGATCTCTATGAGGTATAGTATCTGACATCTTACTTTGAACTTCAACAGGACCCATGTGGAATTTGCACTAGCTGCCAAAGCAGAATGCTTTAATTTGAAATGCAGTATAAACATGACAACTGTTACTCTGGTCACAAAGTTTATTTACACCTTTGTTGATTTAAGGCATTCTGGAGAAGCTATAAATTCTTTTCTATGCAAAATGGGGACACTAGGCAACACTAGAAAACTATATTTTCTGTCAGTGGCATTGTTGCTGGTTGACCTTGACTCTTACAAAAGTACTTTTATGTAACTATTAAAACATGTATTTATGCTATTGTGTTTTATCCTAGGGATTATTGTGATCTTAAAAGACTTCAGTCTCTTTTAAATGTTCAGTCAAGCATCCAACAGGTATTTTTCAATAACTATTATTTTTTCAATAACTATTAAACATGATATAGAATTGTATAATTATAAGTAATGGTGATTATGGATTGTGGCACATACTTAGGATATTGTGTTCCATTATGTTTAAACATGTTAGCGAAATCTTTTGTAGTGGATGTGCCATTGCTTTTTAATTTTTTTTTTTTTATTGTTGCATATACTGAAGCAGCCGAACAGATTTGCTTTCTTCCATGCCATTCCACAATGTCATGAGAAGGTAGGCTTAGAGATGTATTACTTACAAGATGATGAAGAGTAGTAAAGAATATGAAATTAAAAAAATCATCATTTTAACCATAAAGAATTTGTCTCTGGAGAATAACTTTTCAGGTAAAAGTTTTCAGGGCATAAATATCAATGCATGAAACTTACAGGACACAGTAAAATCTCCTTTACCTCAAGTCATTAATTGGAGCTTGTGTTAGCCGTTTGAAGCAAAGAAAACCAACACATGATGATGTTGGTGTGAGTCCTTGGAATGCCAGAACAATTTCTCCCTTTCTACTCTGTAAAAAGATAAGACAAAATTAATTAGGGAATTGGCCATGTGAGACAGGAGTTATGCACTCCCTTCCTGGATAGAGGCATGGAATTGATTCTGAACAGAAAGCTGAAACTTCTGATTTCTACAGCCTAAAAAGAATGTGAAGGGTATGAAATTGTAGAATTAGGACAGGTAAGGAGCATAGATAATGAGTGTGTGTTGCAGATTCTATTGAGCTTTACTATTATAAATTTTAGAAGACACTGTCCTTCACATTTTATATATCTCCATGTACTTGTTTTCCAGTATTGTTTTACATCAGTTTTCTTGCACATCAGTTTTGGTTTGCATGGGGTGTGTGTATATCTTATAATGGCAGATTATAGGTCCAAAGCTCAAGTCAGAACTTGAGAAAAAGGTACTTTTGGGTGATAACATTCTTATAAAACTTAAAATGCAGTGTTTGACTCATGAGTACTATCCCTTTACTCTTTAGCTTCCAGCTATATGTTTTGAAAGTGGTCAAACCAGTGTGACAAGAGCTTGTAAAAATGTCAAAAGCAATGAACAAAAACCCTGTGGTCAATGGCAAGAATCAACAGAAGCTGTTGAGCTTGAAAACTTTAGGTAAAAAAACAAAAAGCTAATATGAAGACACTGTGGTGTATCTCTGGACATCTTTATGTATCTTGAGGTGTTGAAAGCATTTATATTTGTGCTTAAGTCTGTTACTTGTACTTTCATGTTAACCCACTATCCGAGATATGAATTATATATTTTTAACTTTCTAAACCTAACTGCTAATGTTCCTGCCTCTGTAAATTTCAGGCATATGCTCCCACTCAGCAGAGTGCACTGTTGAGAGTTATTATAGTCAATTTAAACAAAGTAACGGTTTCTTTATTTGGAAAGTTTATATTATACCATTATAATAGTCCCAAATTAGGCATGAGACAGACTCTTCTTCCATGCTGTTAATGTCTGGAAATCTGAAGTTGTGTTATTCCATTGTAATTGCTGATACGACATTTCTAATATTTTTTCGGTCATGTTAAGTTTTGGCAATCTAAAATTATGCTGTGGCAAGATAATCAACAATTCAGCATTTTTCTTTTATTTTTTTCCTTATTAGTGCAACCTACAAGAATGAGAGAAATTTTAGCAAACATCCCAAACATAAGCTGTTTCAAGAGATCTTTACAGCTTTAGTTAAGAACCGACTTACCTGCAGGTCAGTATATTTTTATTTTACTGATTTTATTTGTATTTTGTGGACTGCTGCCTATATATAGAAAGGTCAGTGGCTTTCATAAAATTCAGATGAGTTTATGCTACTGTTCAGATCTATTTGTATTTGTGTGTATAACATGATTAGAAAGGGAAAACTCTTTCTTATGCTGCTCTCATTTGAGTGAGGAAGAAGTGCAAGACCTTAAAAAAAATAAGGGGGATAGAAAAAGATATTTTCTGGGGGGAAAAAAAAAAGAGAGAATGTGTTTTTCAGGATTTCTATTACTATACACCACTGCAGTGTGTTGTATTTCTCCTTTTTAAAGCCCAAGTACATTTTCTGAAAAATCTTAAGTGGTACAGAAGCTTAAAGAAAGAATCCTAGAGCATGTAAAGGTATTAATGTGTAACTGCTAGAATTTACAGAAGTACCTAAAAACCACAAAAAAAAAATCAGATAGCTTGCTTACATCCTTTTTCAGAACTAACTAGAGAACTAGGGATCTGATCTTTGATTATCTAAATAGCAGTGAGTTTAAGACAGATCATTTAAGTGATTTGTAAATCTGGTACCTCTTTTTTTTTTTTTTTCCAAGGGAACTTTATCATCCCAGTACCCACCAATGGGATGCCAGTGGCTCAACTTCATTTGCCAAAAATCTAAGAATAACTTACATTGTGTCTTCCCAAGTTCTGTTTATACATTGTGCTGTATCTAACTCATTTTAGTTTTTATTTTCTTCAGTACTTGTTGATGGTATAGCAAAACCAGCCTTGTATTGTAAATGAAAGCACCTAGGTAAGGTTCACATATAACCAGCATATGTTTGTAGATATGTAAAACCCATAAGAGAACTGCAGTTACAAAAATGATTAAGTTGCCCTTTATAAACATTTTACCATGGCGGTGATGGTGTCCTGTCTTTGGAACTGCTGCCATTGCACTGTGTCAGAGCCTTAGAAACTGTCACCCTCATCTGTGCTACATACTTTTGGTGGCATAACTATGTTGGTTGGGGTGCAAGAAAAAATAACACCCACTTACTGGCATCACTCTGTTGGCAGAAGTCCTGGCTGGAGGTAGTTCTGTTGACAAGAAAGCTGTGATCAATTTAGCTTAAGTAGTTTAGGTAAGGAGTATAACTAAGCAGGCAGAAAAAGTCCTGGCATATGCTGGATATACACTAGGGTACCTAGTAAAATGTGTATTGTAAATGTAACTATAGTAGAAGAGGCTCTCAAATGTTAATCAGGCTTGGAGAATTCTGTCCCCGCTTGGAAATGCGACAGATGAGTTTCTCCATTAAGAGAAACTAACTTCTGTCAAGAGGCAAAGCTTTTTGCAAAAATAACTTTGTGGAACCGCTGTGGCAATGATCTTCAGGCCACTTTAAAATCTGACCTACAAATTTTGCCTACCAATATATGGTTGCTGTTTTCTTTCCATGAAAATTTTGTGCCGTTCTGAAACGGCCAATTATGGAAGCATGATGAAAAATAGTATTACTTTGGACAGAATATTGGCATAGAAGGGCTGAGATTTTGTTAGTATCTATTTGTAAAACATTTATTTTTACCAAAATATTTTTAGTCATTGGCGTCCTTCCCAACTGCAAATGATAAAAAGGGAAGAGAACTGCCACATCCCATAGACTTCTTCAATTCCTTGGAAACTTGCCCAGATACTACAGATTCTGTCCCCTTGGTTAAAACAACAACAAAAAAAACCCACCGCAAAAACATCCAATTTTAGGTTTATTTTAAATAGGAAAATGGGGACATATACTTTCAACAGACAATGGAAATAGTGATTCCATTACTGGTATTTTACGCAGGATCACTGCCCCTGGATGCTTTGTGCCAATCTGAGTTGTGTTTTCTGCCAAGTCTTGTGCTGGGGAATTGTATGGAGAAATATAAAAGAGGAAATTCTATTTCAAAGTATAATCCTATATCAAGAACATTTAAACTAAATAACAAATTATCCCAAGGACTAACAGTATTAGAGTTTTTAAAACTCAGAATAGATTATGATAATTCAAAAAACTATTTTAAATGTAGCTATTTTTACTTCTGTAGCACCCATGTGGTTTTTAAATATTTTTATATGTGTATTTTGTACACTGAAGTTTGATATGTGGTTTGTCAGTGATTTTGCCCTTTTGTGCCTTGATCTGAACACTAAGTTTATATCAAAGCATGATCAGTTTGTGCTTAGAGATAAGTATGAACTTTCCTGCATCAGTTCAGTGATAATAAGTGATGGCTTGCAATGTTCATATAATGAAATCAATTTATTTAAAGCCGTTGCTACGTTTTAATATAAATGGTCTTAAAAGGTCTATAGTATAGTATGTTGTACAGCTGTTGTAGGTCACTAATCTAGTCATTTGATTCCTGAATCAAAGTGTTTTATCTAAGTGTTTTAACACTTTTAAAAATTGTATTTGGTTTATGTTTTGAATATTTCTTTTACAGGGAGTGGGTTAATCAAGCTCCATCCATCCATTTTCTTAGAGTATTAATCTGCCTGAGACTGCTAATGAGGGATCCATGTTATCAGGTCAGTATGTCAAAGTACTGTTTCTTGCTTGGATAAGAGAATGCATATATGCATCACACGTATGAGTTGTGTTGGTGCATGTGTATAAAAGCGTGCATTCTTATGGATGCATACCTATATTTCTATATGTGAAGATGTGATTTGCAAACGAACAAATTCCAAGAGTGAATTTGCACTTTTACTGTATAACTTGCTCAATTTCTGATATTTCTTATGTAACATGTGTTGTTGCTAACCCTAACAAAGAACCTGTGAATCTCCGTAACAGATGGCTTGGTCATTGCTCTGAGCCCTAGGCTCCATACTTGACATTACCATATAGGTATTTAAAATTCCCATAATGTAGTAAGTGATGAAAACTGAAAGCTGCCTATTCCTCCTAGCATCCTAATGCTCTGAACTACAACAGTAGCTTTTAATTTTATTCTGGCTATTATAGTTATTATTCATAGGAGTAAGCCTCAGACATCTGTTAAGACATTTGTTTTCATGTATTTCTTTTCTATGTGTTCCAAAGCTTATACAGTTTTTCCAGGCTTAGAATCTTTAAAATTTCAATTCTGTGTTTTTATTTATCTGTTTATTATTTTATATATCTGCTTATTCTGAACTCTGAAGGTGCTAAGAATCTGCAGAATCCATTGACTTTGATCACTGAAGTTAAGGTTTCTCAACATTCATAACAGAGCATTTATATTCCAGTGTTCTCTCATCTAGTGTTTTCTGTATTTTGACTCATTCTTTTTTTATTTTTAATTTTCTTTTAGGAAATGCTCCAAAGCTTGGGTGGGATTGAAAATCTAGCTCAGGTAGAATTCCTCACAGTACCTTTGTCTATGATGTTGCATGTCAGTTTATTATGATCAGAATGAAATACACTGTAAAAAAGCTGTGTACATATATTCTTGATTTATGGAAAGAGGTGAGTCTATTCCATTTCCTATGCAAACGCACATAAGTAATTGGTGTGGGGTTTTTTTGCTAGTGCACAAAACAACTCTTATAATCTAGCAGCATTTAACTCAGGACTTTTACTTAGGAGGCTTAACAAATGCTTCCTGAAGTGAGAGAAGGATTAGAAAAGTTAGTAAAATTGGTTCAGTCAAAAGAAAGCATAGACTTTTGAAGGAAGATGAGTATAGTCACCCTGAACTGTAGCAAATGACTTTACAAAGCTAAAAGCATAGTGACAGAATGTTGAAAACGTTTAAATTTGGGAACTACAGTACTTCTGCATTACAAAATATCATTGATAACTGACTGCTGTATTGTTATTGGTTTATGTTAATACTGCTTTACTCATGGGTTTTTAATACTTCTTCGTCAGTGCCAATTTAGCAGTGAGATATGACATATCTTGAATATCTGTGAAATTGTTGGGAGTTTTCTTTCTAGAAAAAATCAGAATTTTTATAACAAATGTATCTTTCTGGAATGCAGTCATCATTCATCAATGTCTATGGAGCCACTTGTACTTCAAAGAACCAATGTGTGCTGTGAGCCCTTTGGTCAGGCAATCACCTGTTTGAAACGCTGCAGCAGTTAAAGATTATTAGTTTCTGATGGATATGGTTCCCACAGGAGCTGCTTAGTGCTTTCTCATGTGGCATGTCATTAATGCTTAGCCCTACTTTTTGAGGAGCTTGCACAGTGCAAAGTGCAGTGACCTGCTGAGATGTTGGCAACTTCTGCAGGTGTAGTCCCCTCAGGAATACAAATCGTATAATAGATAATAATTTTTATTATGCATGTGTTGCTGGCATAGAGAATTTAAAAACTCATGAGATGCAATTTTTATTTCTGTGAACTTCTGGAGAATTTAATCTTTTGTGTCCTTTGAAGCAAGATAAAATTAAGTGTTAAATGGGTTTCCAGCGCTCTGAAATGCAGTTTCAAAAAAGTTATAGCTGAGACTTTCAAAAATCCCTATGAATTTGGAGGGTGGCAGTAATTTTGAGGTGAACTATGGATCCAAATCTTCTTGCCAAGAAGTCTAAAGTCCTCCATTTGACTATTTTATGCAGCATTAAAAACAGTTTTTCTTTTTTGGGGGCGGTTTCAGATAGAAAAAAAGTTCTCATTTTGAAGTGTTTTGGGGTGCTTTAATAGAGAACACTAATAAAATTATTATCACCCATACACTTTGCATAGTAGTGTCGTCCTCATGTGAGTTTTCTTTCTACATTATGTGCCACTACCGTAGTTTTAGCCTCTCTGTACCATCTGCTTGAAACTGCTGTAGTTTCCCTATACAGTGTTCTGGAAATTTCAAAATGCCACCATACGTAAGACCAATATGTAAGCGATGCCACAAATCATATCATGATTTTGTGTACTAACAAACATTACATCCTTGTGATAATTCTCATTGCCTGGAAAGAATTTGACCAGGCTGTTATTAAAAACAGATTCACCACCATTTCCCACCAGTTGGTTATGGGTCCCCCCCCCCAAAAA
>NW_010532220.1:2253-2717 GCF_000687285.1 Phaethon lepturus | reverse complement strand
CCAAACCACCTCCCCCCCTCCCCACCCCGGGCAGTTGTATAGGTTTTGTAGGGTCTGAGCCTGTCAGCTGTGTGGATTGAAGATCCATCTGGCTGTTCCAAACAGTGGCCAATAGTAGATACTGAGGTAAAAGTTTGAAAGCAGAAACTTGAAGTCATAATTCCCAGAAAACTCTTATCAACCTCTAGCAGCTTGCTAAGAAGGGACTTTTGGCCCTAGAATTAGGGTCGTTGTATTTGATACTGTTCAGTGGATTTTCCTCTTGTGGAATATTACAGCTGCTTTTTGAGTTCTTACACTTCCAAGTTCTCCTCTGTTCCCTAACAAGTTTTACAGCAAAAGTATGCGGGATGGTGCAGACTTACCTTTTTCGTGAAACAGATGCACCACCTACAGGCTATTTCTGTGCATAACACTCTAGGGTTATGAATTCTTAAAACTTTATTTTTAATGGTATCCTTTAT
>NW_010532220.1:0-2222 GCF_000687285.1 Phaethon lepturus | reverse complement strand
CCCCCCCCCCCTTTTGTAGTATATGGAGACAGTAGCAAATGGCTATCTTGATTATGGAGAAGAGCAGCATAGTGTAGACAAGTTGGTCAACATGACATGTAAGTGTTAATAGCTAATAACATAAATTATAAGGGCACTTAAAACTTTTTGTATGAGGGTTAAAATGTTTAAAATACTTGAGATGGTAATTAGTAAGATATTACTAGATTCATTGTAGGCATCATCATGCAAGTAAAAAATGAAATTGCTGTGGAAAAGCACATCTTGTTTTTACACATAAGTAATATTTCTTTAAGAAATTAATACCTCTTTATGCACTGAAATAACAGAGTAAAATGAGCTAGTCATGGTTCAAAGAACTTATCCAGTGTTTTGCTTTATTATCTGATTAGTAAAATGAAAAATATTAGGTGGTAAAACTTCAATTTATGTGACTGCCTCTGTTCCATAGACATTTTCCAAAAGCTTGCTGCTGTTAAAGGTCAAAGAGAATGGGTTATAGCAAGTGGAGCACATAAAGTAAGTGCTTTATAAAATTGCTAATTATAACCAATTAGCTCCTTAACTGAATGACTTATGCTTTTCAGGTTCGATCTAGGTGGGAGTAAGTTCCTTACTTTGTCAAGCTTGTAAAGTAAGATAATCTCAGTTCTGTGTTTTACAGATGTATTAGTAGTACCATAAAAATTATTTCTTGTAAGTTAATTGGCCTGATGCATGGTTATTTGTTGTTTGAGATAAATAGGTCTTAAATGTTTAGACTAAAGTTGTTCATATAAAAATTAGTAATCACGTTTACACTGTCCTGTGTTACATGTTACTATGATCTAAATTGTTTTATGTAATTTAAAATATAAATATATTTTTATTTAAATTTTTAATATAAACTTATGCTATGATTTTTCACTTATGAAGTATTCTGTGTGTAAATGGAACAGTGACAACCTAGAAATCCCTTGCTATACATTACTGTCAGTCTAAGGATCTATACTTAACCATTGCTGATTTGTGGCCCAACTGAGAAACAGTAGAGATGAATGGTGATCTCTAAACTCTGGTCACAAACTGTGATCAGATAGTATTGGACAACATAATTTTAGAGAATCTAGACAAATATGAAGTTTACTTTGGTATGTATCATTAACAGAATTTAAGGCAGGGCCTTAAATTACATACTGCATTGTGTAAATATAAGCTGAAATTTAATCTCGATGAGGTCTTGATTTAGAGTTCTGAAGTATTTTACACAGAAACGGATTTTTACAATGCTATATTAAGTTGGACAGATGCTTTAGCAGTCAAGAGAGATGTTAACTGCGGTTTGGGAAGAAACATCCTTGCTTGTCCTAAGACTGGGTGTATTCTAAGACTTCAAGTGTATATTTAAGTGTACTTAAAGTGTACTTTAAATGTACCTAATATGTTTAGTGTATTGTGTAATGATTTGGTATCTTAATTTTGACGTTTCAAGAAATAATTCAATATGTTTGAGTCATAAAAGAAAATAACATAACTTATATTTATTTATCTTGTTTCATGTTTAATTTTCCAGACCTTAGTAAATTTGTTATCTGCCAGAGACAGCAATGTGCTTTTGGGTGCCCTCCTTGCTTTGACTAGCCTAGCAGAAAGGTGGGTTCAACTTAATGTGCTGTAGTTCACAATAAGCATTTTAATGTTATCTCTTGACACAATATTAAAACTACTGTTTATGAGGAAGACTACTTTTTTTTCAAAATGAGGTCTTGTTCTATGGAGGTCTGAAGTGTGAAGAATATTGTTCAGTGTAGCAAATAATGAATGCATACACTCAAATCCATGTATATGCATTGTCTCTTCATTAATGACTCTTTTAAATAAAGATAAGACTTTTTTTCCCTGGTGTGGAGGGAAGAAAAGGAAGATACAGCATCTTTCATCCTTAATAGTTTATAGAAGAAAAGTGTTGCTTCTACATTATTGTTCTATTGACTTCCAGACTTGTATAACAATTTTATCTTTTAAATGAAAAATTATAAGGAAAATGACAAAACTGAAGAGAATAGATACAATTCCTTGAGATCAGTAGAAGTTTATTTACCAAGATTTCTCTGGATTTTCTCTTTTCCCAAATTTGTTTCATTGTATTTCAGTTTAATTTTTTAAAGTAACAGTATTAATTTAAATTAATATACAGAATATATTATATTATATATACAGAATGTATATATAATTTAAATTAT